>NW_015112945.1:267864-334800 GCF_001443285.1 Poecilia latipinna | reverse complement strand
CCCCCCTCCCACCCTTCTTCTTACAGCCTCTCCCAAAAGTTTTAGTAATGATTAATACCCTCAGAGTACTGGGTGTAACCGAGCAAATCATATCAGTTTTATTTTTATGAATTACTTTGCTTTCAGTTTGCAGAAGCTCCGAGTACAGATTATTAGGGAGAAGGAAAAAAAAAAAAAAAACAGTCACCAGTAATGGCAAGTAAAACTTTTTTTTTGCCTCGCAAAAGTATTCATGCCCCTTGAACATGTCCACGTTTTTGTCACGTTAAAAGCACACGCGTCACTGTATTTAATGTGGATTTTGCGTGGTAGACCAATATAAAAGAAAATGAATACATGCTGTGCATCTGTGTTCAGCTAAATAAAATCCAGCTGTTCAGTGAAGGCCTCGGAGGTTTAGACCAAGTTTAGAAAGTTGTGGAGAGCTTTAAGGAAACCTTAAGTTGCGACTGCAAATCTAACTAAACCTGCCCATCCACGTAAACTGGCAAGAAACGACTGGAGACGCCGTAGACGGTACAACTATCAACGTTTCAGGACCTCACCAAGAAGGTTTGCTTGCAGTTTTCCACAAGCCAAGTAGGTAGCACAACAAACACGTCAAAGAGTGTTTGTCTGCTCTGGTCTTGGAGAACGCTGAAATGAACCCTGCACCCCGATGAGGCCGTCTTCATGGTAGACATGGTGGTGGCAGCATCATGCTGTGTGCATGCTGCTTTCCTCCAGAAGTTACAGTGAAACTGGGTTATCGCGGAACAAAGTCAGTTTGACGATGCAAAACATTTGAGAGAGGAACGGAGTTTCAGCTTGCAGTGAGGAAAACGATCCTGAATGTACAGCTGGAGCTCCACCTAAATGGCTTGAACATATTCAAGTGTTTGAAAGGCTCAGTCAAAGTCCAGACCTTGCTGAGGAATCTCTCGGCATGACTGGATAAAAATCTCAGTGTGGAGCAGTGAAACGCTAGCACAGACGTAGATTTAAAATGACATGTAGCTGGAAATGCAAAAAAAACAAGTGGTTCTAAAAAGTATTCAGCTAGGAGTCTGATTACAAATGAATGGCATGTTTTGTCAGATTATTTGTCTAAAATAGTCGAAAACCATTTATTTCCCTTGCACTTCGACTCTAAAATACGCTCTCCTTTTTTGTGGTGGTTTATCTCATAACGTCTCAGTGGAATAAATTCAAGTAGATGTAAATAACGAGACGATATGTGTAAAAGTTCAAGCCGATGGTGCGGAAGTTCCCAGCAGAATCGTTGCATCGTTGCCAGGAGGAATCCCTGACTTGTCATATCTGCCGCCCGGTTCGGTTCAACACACTGCAGCTCATTTATGCGATTCCTCGCTCTGCCTGCTTCTCCACACCAGCCTCACGGAGGTCATGTCGTCTTTGCAGCGTCCAGTCGCAAAACACGCAGCCGCGCACCCTCCCGACCCGTGTGACTCCATTTTTTCAGACCCGTATCTTGACCTCTGCTCATCAGGCCCGAACACGTTTGCCGCTTTCCCAAAGAAGCTGTTGCGCCACCTCCGCTTGTCATGCAGCACCTTGTCATCGGCGCTAAAATTGCAGAAGGGAGAGAAGTGCGCCTTGCCCGTATGACACAGGAAAACAGGTCTGTCATCATCTACTCGGCTATTTTAAGGAAACCTGAGTTATTTCTGACTTAGGAAGCTGAAAGCCTTTCAGCGGAGGACTGACTGATCCCCCACATCACACTTTACAATTGTCCTAGTTTCTAAAAATAAGAAGTGTAGCTCGGAAAAAGACTGCCTCGTGGGATTTCTGCGGGAGATTTCAGTTCGTAGATTACTTCGGTGTTGTGAAATGTCACGATTTCAGGTTTGTGGCACAATATTATGAGCTGGCTCTTTGGGTGGGGCTGGAGGGATGTTTTTGTTTCCGCCAATAGGCCAACAGGTTTTTTAGTATGAAGCAGCGCTGCAATTCTGCTTTTTACACAGGTACACAGAAATGAATGTGATTGATGGACGATGAACAGAATCAAATGCGTGGCAGGAATTTATCCAGGATGATTCAGCTTTGCTCTGTCCGCAGTGGCTGTCATGTTATTCCTTCAAACGAATATGCAAATCTTCATACTTTTGATGTGCCGGGAGTTTCATGTGATCTAGTAAAAGAAAAGGTTTGTCCTTCTTTCTTCTCATCAGGGATTTGTTTAGACTTTTACTATGTACTGACTATAAAGGAAAACTAGTTGCGTTACTCCTCACCTCTTAACCCAAGCAGTTCACAGTTGGTACCAGACTTCACTTGATTTCAACCATTTTAGAGCCATAGTTGGAGAATTTTTATATTTTCCTATGGTGTGAGTGTTATCTCAATCAAAATGGTCCGATAAGCATTTACTGTAATGGAGCGTTCTGTGTTTTAAGTCTCCATTTCCAAGTAGGAGACACTGGGTTATGAAAGGCTGTCAAGACATGTTTTTTAAAGTTGAGCTTCTGATGCTTGTCTTTTTGATTAGTTTTCCTTATCTTCCTGAGGAAAAGGAGGAGACATATGCAGTGGGATGTTCACATCTGACATCAACACCATCAATTTTGGGTGATTTTCCCCTTTTTGTACAAAACCTAGGCTTGAATTGCTGAATTACTGCAGCAAACCCAAGTTAAACAGCTTCTTCTGCTCTCTGTTTAACTGTTAATTAAAATGTTGCTCATTGCTTTTATTAATCTTATACTATTTTTTGTCCGTTCTGAACCTGCAACAAAACATTTTTCATCCAGATTTTCTTCCTTTTTCTTAATCACATCTTCAACTTCCAATTGTGATTTTTAGGTGACACGTGGAAGCTGCAAAAGGGCAGAAGTGATTAGGCAGCAACAAGTTATTCAGGCCTTTTACTGAGTCAGTACGTAGCTTTTGATTCCTTAGAAACCGTCTCACACGAGGAGAACAATGCCAGGAATCGGTTCCAAATTATGAATGAGAGGTTCATTGAGCAGGAGGCATTGTTTTTAAATGTAGAGTTCAGATGCAGTGAGTCACAGGGGCTGCGATAACGTTTGGAATCTGCTGAAGAAAACTTAAAACAGCGGTCTTACTCCACCATCTTTTTTATTTATTGCTGCAAAGAAATAAATGTTTAAGATAGTATGAACTTTAATCATAGTAAAACTGTACCATTACCACTTTGTGTTGCAATAAACACTGAAATGTACTCGCATTAAATTATTATCCATTTATCTATTCAAGGCTTCCCCCAGAAAACTTTCTAAGCCCGGTTATCATTCATCCAGCGGCTCACCATGTTTTTGAGTTAAAAATTGTTTAAAGTTGAAAGGAAATTTGAAAATATCACTTGATAATTGTTAAAAGTTTGGAAGATTAATTCCTGAACATCAACTATAAATCCTTCAAAATGCAAACCTTTAAAAAGACTTTAAAAAATAAGCAGTGCTTAGCCTGGTGGAGACACAAGTAAAGCCTGGTGGCCCGCCAGGCTTGTAATGCACTGGAGGAAGCCCTGCTATTGACAGGGATGGCCATATCAAGAGTGTATTCACATGTAACACATTTGGTCTGCTTTAATAAAGGGAGCAGAGTTCATTTCCCCTTTTGTACAACCGGACCAAGACCCACATTTTGAGATGCTCTCAGTCTGCTTCTAAACAGGCTCTGGTACAGTTCGCTCCAGAGCGGCATCAATCCAAACCAACTGCAAGATATGTACGTCTGCTTGGACCCCACGGTCCACTGCTGGTAAGCCCTTCAGTGATGCTAACGCTACTATTTCATATAGTGACTGTGCTGAAATCATCCCTTACCCGTCGTTTTCTACTTAGCAATGCTGTGGCCAGCATGTTGCGGGTCAGAGGATGCGGAGCACCTAGTCTCATTCAGCTTGCAGCTGCTTTTGCAGACACCATTTGAAAATTAGAAATTGCGAAACCAGCGTTCATTTGAAATGTTGTAAAACTACAGTCAAAGTGATATTTCAGTTATGTTATTAACAGCAAAAGTTTGCAGAAAACATAAATGCAGCCAGCAGGACTTCCAGAGTTTGTTTTTCTGTGTCTGTGCTCTGTCCCGCACCCATTATTTCTATCCAATGGGAAAAATGATCATTACCCACATAGCTTCATTTACAAATTATAGTCCGCATGCAGAATGTTTCACAATGTGAAAGCAAACTGCACCAAATGGAAAAAAAAAATAATAATTTGCTTTGGGCCGGACCAAACAAGTGGACCAAAGGACCTTCCTGGTGAGAAGACAATGCAAATAATTGAGTCCAGGACAAAACTCATTTACTAAAACCTCTTTTTGGTTTCAGTAAAACTAAAAAGAGGTTTTAGTAAATGGGAACAAATGAAACTCAAAAGTCTAATGAATTTCGGCTACATTGACTGTGCAGGCAAAAGTGGTCCAAATCTGGCTTTCTAGGCCACGTGTGACCCAATTCATCAGACTTTTCTGTCACTCTGTGTGACGGAAAAGTCACACACTATACACTGGAGGAGGCAGGAAGCGGCATAATCGTGTGTAAACAGTGGACGAAACGAGCCTGGAAGACATTGGGACTGCTTCTCTATTTAATGGTTTCGCACAATGCTACGTACAAGCTAATTACAGCAGGAGTCCGGTGGTGTTTGCATCATAACGTAAACATCCACACAAAGAAAATCGGATCTCGGCCAAAGACAAAACCAAAGCATGAGGTTCTGCAGTGTGAAACCAGGCAAAGAGCTTTTCGCTCTCGTAAACGGTGAAAGGGAGACTCTACTGGCTCCCACAGCCTTCTGTCTGTGTCACGATCTGACTGACGCATAATTAACCGGAAATACTTTGCAATATGCCGGAATTCAAATGATCAACGAGTCCTATCAAAGCAAAGAGAAAATACGCGACATGGTTATCCTGCAGAAATTTCTGTTGTAGCTTAGGCTAACTCTGACTCTACACAGGGACAGCTGTTAGAAATGCTACCAATGCTAAGCACACCAGTAGTGCTTAGCGTTAGCATAAAATGCTAAAGATTGCGTAAAATGTGAACTCTGGCATGCTTTCATGTTTGTTGTGAAATCTGAAAATCCTGTTTAACAGTAAAGCTGTGTGATGACTTTCACATAGTGTGACACCGCCTCCGGTCCTTTGACAGGCTTTGTAAGAGTCCCATCTAATTAAGATAAAAGATCACTGTAAACCAGAGCCTCACAGCAGTTATTATTTCTATTTTCAACGGGTCCTGTAGGAAAAAAAATATTTTCTATTGATATGATGGAGTTTTATTATGTTTTACGGTGTGCACAAAGAGAAAAATGAGGAAAAAGTGATGCTTAGTTTGTCTTGACATTCATATGGAAAACTGTTCCATAACATGAAGGGTTTTACTGTATTTATCGATTTTCAGAGACAGATCTGTAACACTGTGAGTCTTAGTTCTCTGTGAATATTTTATTGTCAGAGACCAAATTTTCAGCTTGTCCAGAAAGTAGAAAAAAATATTTTGTCATTTCTATTTCTGAAAGAGGAATTCAAATCCTCATCGGCAGGTCAAAGCTTCATAAAATCAAAAATGAATCTTTGACCTGTGCATCTTCAGCCATTTTTTAAAGTTACCATGTACATTTAAAGAAAACTGCCCATGGATTCCCAACAGGTTTGAGTTAATATAAAGATTCTGAACAGAGAAGAAGCCAAGACAACACAGGCACCTAAAGTTGCCATGTTGGGTCTGCATTCGGAGAGCCGTGTTGTTTCTCAACCCGCACGTTTAGTTCATTGAATGAAGTAAAATGAGATCTGACATCCGGTTTGAGCTGCATCTAGAAATCAGTTCTGGTGCTTGAGTTTCAAAGGGCAGAGGTGATTGTGAATCAAGTTTCATTGTGGCCCGGGAGCCATCCTTTTGGCTTGGAAACCCAGCTGAAGGTCACAGTGGCTTTTGTGGGGAGGCCATGGGTTTGCGCCTTTAGATCCTCTCTGTGTCCAATGTGGGAAAGCTTGAGAGGCCCCTGGCATCTCCTGTGAGAAACCCCACAAAGCGGCAGACACGGAGCAGAGCTTCAATGACTCACCAGTCTCGCTCATTAAAACAAGTGAGTTTTCTTGATCCATTCATGCAGCCTGACGGGCCAAGAATCATCATCACAGGCTTAATAAGGGACAGCGCGGTCACTCTCGCCCTTGTAATTAGCCGGAATGGCAGCCCCACGCTTTTCGTCATCTTTTTTATCAACTCCGCCAGCTCGTGAATGAAGCCAGTGGGAACACAAACCGCACCAGCAGGGAGTAGTATCCCTCAGAAAGGGAAGTCCAGAGGATTGTGGCTGTTGTATGTGGCACCAGGGACATATAATCTGTGGTCTGTTTCGGAGCAGGAGTCCTCGCAGGCCTGAGTTAGGCGTACTTCGGTCTCCTGTGAAGAGAAGCATTCACAGCGATCCTGTTGCCTTAGACCCCCTCCCCCCCTCTCTCAGTGAAGACATAGAAACAGTATTAATATGCCATGAATGGAGACAGACAGACAGGCATTATCCAGCGCTGCAGCAGCTAGTGGAGCAGGATGCCTTGTAAGAAAGCCAGAGGAAATATTTCTCTGCATGAATGGTAAGTCCCTTTGATAAGAACTGCTTGTGTCATATCGGTGTGGCCGGGAGGCTCAGAGTCCGTCCAGCCTCCATCTCCTGAGGACTTTCAGTACATTGTACTTTGTCTTCCAAGTGATCTTAATGTAGATCGAAAACCCTCAAATTTTCAATCGCAGGATTTTGCAAAGCTTCGACTTCGACCAGTTTCTGATTTCTGTTTGAGATGACGCAATAAGAAGATACGAGGATAGTCTTAAACACTATGTTCTAATCTTCCTGCTGTAAGCAGTGAAAAGTTATTAATTTTATGAGCAGGGGTAATATCAGATTGCTTTTCTGTCTGCAATAATATTTCTCTCTGACCTTGTTTAAACAGAAGATATGGCTCAAAATCCAGTTTCCGTTTAACTTTTTTCATGTTTGAACTTGATCTTACTTTTTTTTTTTATCTCTGAACTACGATAAAAAGGGTAGAGTAAAAAAAAAAAAGAATTCTGCTTCCTTTTGTGACAACATCTGTACTGAAGAGTATTGTCGTTTCTGAAGTCTGGTAGTGCATGGTGTGCTGTGTTTGGGGAAAAATGAGTCGTGTTGGGCTGTATTTTTCTCTGTCTGCTGAATCTAGTTCAAAACATGACCGAATGTAATCATGAGCAACAAAAAGTTTTGTCTCCAGAGATCCATACAACACTTTAGCACTCTAATCCCTTCAAATATCAATTTGAACCAAATTTCACGTACTTAGGTTATTTACTGCATTGAAGATTTTGTCACAAAGGGGTCTAAGGTCACAAATAAATCCACAGTAACCAAAACCACCAAATTTTGAGTTCAGTCGCCGTATCAAAAAGCATCCTGCGCTGCAATGTCCTGGCCTTTTTGTTGTCATGGAGATGTAATTGGACTTCCTTTATATTCGTCCTTTAAGTGTTCCTTTTACTGCATGAATGAAATGGGAAGGGAAGAGCCAGGCCCTTTCACAACTGTGTGATTGCGCTAAAAAGAGCCTAAGGAGGATTTTCATTAGCCAGCAGAGCTCATTAAGCACAAAACCCCCACAGCAGCGAGAACCTGCCGCAGACCGTCCTCTGTGTTATAAATGAAATTGCCATGATACAGGAAATCTAAGTTTTTCACTACTTTGAGAAGATGTGAACTGTGTTATCTCACATGGATCACAATATGCAAAAAACAGAAATTCTTCTTGAGAATTTATGAATAATGCATATTTTATGATCCCCATAGGAACAATTGTAGGATTACAGAAACACGGAGACGGGTAAATTTGCACATAGGTCTTTACCGACCGTTTCGGAACAAGTTTTAATTTAAAAGATCGATACGGACATAGCAAGAAAAAATAAATTCAAAGCTCGCATGTTTCCTGACTGACAGGCGGTGGAGGAATTTTTTTTCAGGAGAAAAAAACAAGTTAAGCATTTTAAGCTCGTTGTCCGATTCGGTAAATTCGTGTCGGGCCATTAAACTCTCTCACACAACACGAAATAAGCCTATAAACATCCACTTCTTACAACTGAGAAAACCTTAAAATAAACTAATCATTAATCATTTTACTTTGTGTTGGTATCAAACTGTAAAGAAACTGTAACTGAAGTAAGCAGAAAATTAGACAAAGATGCATCTCTGCATTTTAAATGGCGAACAATGATTTTTTTTGTTTTGTTTATTCTTATTTTTGCAAACAAAAGGCTTTGATGAATGGCACTCCCTTTAGCAAATGTCTAAAATTAATAATGCTGATGGCAGAGATGGAGGAAAACAGCTTGCATTATATAAATCACTCTGCTAGTGACCGGAATCAGTTGATTTTCAGATTAGTTTGACTTATTTTGTCCTTTCGGAAACTCGTCCAGCCGGACACCACTGACCGAGCTCTAACTTGCTAATGCTGCTTTCCCTTAATAACTAAAAGTAATAATAACATAAAACAAATATTTCTTTGTTGTAAATGTCTTAAAACTAGGACTAAAGAGCCGTCACTCTCTTGACATTTATGTTATAAAACCCTGAAGAGAATTACAGAACAGTTCATTTGCTTTTTTACAAAGCAAATGACAGCTTAATAACTTTTTTATTTTTATTTTACAGCTCGGCATGTAAAATGCAACATACCCCGAGACATATTTTTTTCTTTAAGATTATTTTAAAATAAATATTTCCATGTTGATATACTGTCATGATTGAAAATTAGTACACCCTGGGAATGATTGTGTGTTTTTCAAGCACAGTTTGAAAGACACATGAATGTTTAAAATAACTATAAAATATTTTTTAAAAAATTTAACGCATTTCAAATTTTAAAGCGATTTAACTTCCGGTGAGCAACAAATAATTTCTGCTTAATGTGGCTGACGTCACTGCAGGCGCCAGTGACGAGAACGCTGTCGGTCAGTATTTTGATTAAACCTCAGACGTTCAGGTTGATGTTCTTGACTGTTAAAGTCAAACTGAGCACTTTGGTGATAAAAGATTTAAAAAGATCTCAAAGCCAACAAGTGGAGGAAAGTCAAGATGGCTCCCAAACGTCTGTCATCCTCAGAGCAGACCGCAAAGATGTTAAAAGAAGTCTTTGAAAACCCATCAATGTTATCAAGAACACTACAGCAGGATCTTGCTACCGTAAAGGGAAAAGTACATTCCTTTACAATCAGACATGGGACATGTACAAGAAGGAAACATTGCCCTAAAAAAAGAGCATGAAGGTCAGATATCCTACAGCTGAACGGGAAGCAAACCTCCCTCAGGTCGATGACACAAACTGATCCTCGGTGATTACAAGAAGAAGTTTGTGGATGTTATTTCAGCCAAAGGTTTGGGGATGGCAAAGTTTTGTCTCAATTGAAAACCATAATTTTTGTTTATTTTGCTTAGAGGGTAAAATGAGCTTATTATTGGTGTCTAAGTGAAATCAAATCATTTTCTTCTCCAGTGACACAAGATAAGTTTAGACATAAATAAGTGATCGTTAGGAGCTGTATCAATAAAACAAACGATGAACTGAATATTAGGGTGTCTGAATAATGTTTATATCTGTAAAGCTCAGATTTGCTCTTGTGAGTTTTAAATTGTTAAATTATTCATACACTTACACTTACTACAAAAGGGATTTTTCAATATTTACTGTAATCAGTGTCTCCCATGTTGACCTGGTTGTCAGCATTGCTTGTTAGCGTTTATGTGCTCAGTGATCGGGAAAAAAAAAAAAAAAAAAAATTTGGATTTGTAATTTATGAGTGTCCAGTCACCGATCAGAGCCGGTCAAGCGTAAAATCAGCCAGTTCCAGCTGACATCTCTGCATGCGTGTTTCACTCCAGGCCATGAAGCTCCGAGCTGGACTCATTCATATATGCCTTTTTTTTTTTTTTTCAATAAAACATTTTCACAGCAAGACGGAAAGACTGAATTTTAAAAATTGGCGCAAAAATTACAACAAAAAAAATTTCAGCAGTTCTGGAATCAGCAGGGTTTATCTGAAAATACTGAAAAATGCGTAAAAAGTGGCACCTCATGCAACAACAGCTCTAAGGTATCCAGATGGACACACTGTCCTTGAAATTATTCCCTTCAACAGACTTGAAAAATCAGTTTTTTTTTCTTTCTTATCCATTAAAGCCGTTGAACGTTTGCAGCTTAATAAGGAATATCATTTAATGCATAAATGAAGATAATCTTGTAAATCCCTGCTGCGGTATTCAATCAGCTTCCTCTGTTAAATAACTTGTAGTAGTATCTCTTTTGCACTATGTATTCTTTAGGAATTGAAAATCTAAATCGGTCAAAATCAGAATTAGCAGGTCAAACCTCTTTCGGTCCTCTTTGCTGCCTCTGCGTAGTGCTGCGCATGAAATCTGCTGCAGAAGTCTCTCCATTATCTTCACATGGGTAACAGCGGACAAATCCCCTGTAGTGACTTAGTTTTTGGCCTTGCAAAATGCTCTAAAATAATAATAATAAACTAAGAACAAAGCCCTGAAAGTTGCATGGAGCTGATGTAGCTAAATAAATGCAGACAGTCCTGTTATTGTAAAATGTTGTTCTCTTTTATTATCTTTCTACCGTCCACGATACCATTAGTTACGCATTAACTATGGATTAAAAAGAGTAACTCAGTGGATAAGTATACAAACATCCATTTAATCAATGCTTTTATTTACCGTCCACCCTTGGTGTGAATCGCACAAACACCAAGAGCGCACCAGAACCTAAAAGTGTCCCAGATAGAAGCACTTCCCGACCAATCTCCAATAAATAAATGATGCCCTCCATCAACGTATAAGACGGCTGAAAAAAGATTGCCTGCATTTACGCTCACGCAAACTGGAATATGACATCTTCTAAAGAGACCACAGCACATCAAGATTCGTCTCTGGGGAGAGATACTCTCGGCGCTGCACAAGCTTCCAGATGGGAGGGGGAAACATAAAGGACAAAACAAAAAAAACAGGAGCCCTCCCGGGTCCGAGCAGCATCTGGGACGTAGAAGTTAGCAACAGGATTGGCGCATACCTTTTAACACCAACGCATCTCTCTGCCTCGGGACCAGAAACAATGAGTCATGGTCCCTTATGAAAAGGTGACTGAAAAAAAATCTTACTGGTGACAACACCCATCTGAGTTTATCCTGACACTCTATAATACTAATTTGATGAGAGGTCAGTTTGTATTGACGGATAGTAAGGGTTGAGCTTTAGTACATTATTTGTTTTTCAGGGACAGTGTCTCCTCTCCAGGGCTTTTCTTTCTTTCTTTCTTTTTTTCTTTCTTTCTTTCTTTCTTTCTTTCTTTCTTTCTTTTTTTCTTAACTTGGTTTCTTTGTGCAAAGCAAATTAATGTAACCATCCAAAATAAAACTAGAATGACTGGAAAACGTACACATTGTTTTCCTATTGTTTATGTAAGAAGGCCTCCCTAAAAACAAGTTTCATATTAAGCATAAGCTCCGCCGTCCAAAGCTGCCGTTCTTGAATTCCTGATCCAGAGTTTCAAATGAGGGGTTGAATTGTTTTCTGGATGCAGACAGTTGTCAGCTAAGTGGAGGCATGAGTTAGTGATGGAGAATTGGAGAGCAGCAATTTGATTTGTAGGTTAATAGCATCCTCATTGACCACACAACTTGCTCAGCAGGCCCAATTGGTAGCTCCGAACAGAGGAGGGGGAGTGGGTGGGGGACAAAACAAAACAAAGTGTAAGCACCACCGTGAATGAGCTCAGTTCCAAAACGGCAGAGCCTCACATTCTGGCAGCGTTGGAGCTTTTAGCGCCCAGTTCATCCTCTCTGCCCACTGATGCCATAATCCTGGATGTAAAGCGTCGGGTTTGTTTGTGTGTGGCGGCCCTGCGGTGTTTGGCTCAGCTCAGTGTCGAAAAAGCTGTTTTTAAGTATCACTGTAAGCAAGAGCAGGCAGGCTGAATTATTCCAGGGTCAAGACCGATTAGATCCAGGGATTATTGCAGTGCAGTTAGCCTCTGGGATGAAAAAAAAAAAAAAAGACTTGACAGTTTCCTAAACTGTTCAAGTCTCTCTGTGTTCCGCTAGCTGAGCCGCATATGAGCGTTGAATGGTTGAATAGATCCTCTGTTATAGCAGGAATCTTTGTGTGACACTAATTCTGGTTTTGGGCATGCTCTGAGCAAATAAAGCTCAGCAATGGGAAAATATTAATGGAGTAAGGATGAAACATGAGCAGGAATTAAGATCACAACGATGCTGTTTTTAGATATTATATCAGTTCTTGTAGTTTGTAGATTCTGGTGTTTGGTGAAGGGAACTTTCTTCTTCTGTGCCAAGCTGTTGCTAATGTGGAATAAAATCTGTAGCTTTTCATCTTGACGAGCTTTCATAAAAAAAATAAATAAAAAAAAGTAGCTTAAATGTTTTGTTGTTTCTGTTGGTTTCCAGGACCAAGTTGTGCGAATGAGTGACTGATGCCAACTTCGCTTCTTCAGGTAAGCTAAAGCTAACCCTGAGGTCTCTTATGTTTTTTCTTTCTTCTTAAAATTATCTTGCTTTGGGTTTGTATGAAAGATGTGAAATATTTCCTTGTGAAACATATTTTATCATCAAAATTTTGTTTTGATTTTAATGCATTTTCAGTCACCATTAAAATATTTTTCGAACAGTTTTTTTTTTCTCTCCTTAAAATGTAAGGTATTACTAACATTTGAAAACAAACAGCTGCATGATTGGCGTTTGTAGCAGTAAACAGTTGCGTTGCTGTTTTTAAAAATTTTAAAAGCAATTAATGAAGTCAGCTGTAATAATCAGTTAATTACTGTCAGAAAGGCCCCGGTATTAAAAGTCTTTAAAAGGTCAAAGTTTTCCAAACGTATACACAAACAGCAACCGGATGGAAATAAACATTTTGTTATTAATATCTGCCCAGTTTACTTAACAGCTCTATGCTGATGTTAATGCTGATATGTTGCACTTCTGTGACATCATTTGCATTTCAAAGTGCTTAGTTTTGAGCTGCAAATTTGTAGTAGAAAAAAAATGAAATGATTTTTCATGAACTGGGAAAGTGTTTTGTTTGTAGAAAATATTGTCATTAGTTGGAAAAAAAAATGCTGCACTCTGTGTATGTTTCCCATAGAATGTAGAAACATTTCGGAAGTCTGAGATTTTCCAAAAGCTGCCATCATTTCCGAATCAGGCATATTCCAGGTTGGAATCTCAAAAAGATTAAAAAGAACAGCTTTGCTCTGAATCGTTCAGCGTGGCGTGTTTGAACAGCTAGCATTCCTCTGTAGAGAATATAGCTTCCCTTAGCTTCTTAAACGTTTCCCTTTAACCACTTCTAAACACTTGAACAAATTTCTCACTGAAGTGTATTTTGTACAAACCACTAATGATAAAGCATGATGAGATTTACTAGTTTTGGGCAGTCGGACATAATCAAACTTATAATTGTCTGATTTCTGCCACCACCTGATTTCTCACTACATCTTTGTTTTTATTGTAGTTTTTGTTGATCGACCCGTGTCTCTTTTGTGTGCCCTCCCTGCAGGGCAGAATGGGTGTGTGTCCCCTGCTCCTGCTTCTTGCTGTAGCCCTCGGGGCCACAGCCCAGGATCCACAAATCACCACAGGTATGAACGCCACCCACCGAAAGCACAGTTACATGGTGTGTTTGATGGCTCACACTTACACACTCCGTCCTTTTGTTTTGTTTTATGCTCTTTCAGCTCCTCCTGCCACACCAGCACCCACCACCCAACAATCCAACTCGAACGCAACAACCATCCAAGGAACCACTACAGTCGAACCATCAACAACAAATTCAGCAGTAGAAGAAAGCACCGCAACAGAAACACCTGAAAACAATGATAAAAACTATGATACCTCCTCCAAAGACACACCGGCAGCAGGTCCTAATAATTCTTCAATATCTGATGAGTTGAATTCGACTGAGCCTCCTACCAAACCAGCATTGTCCGCCATCACAACCATCACAACCATCACAACCAAAATCCCAGACGGTAAGTGCTTGATACCAATAATATTTCGAAAACACTCGCATCACTGTTTCCAACACACACACACACACACACACACACACATTATATATATATATATATATATATATATATATATGTCAGCTTGTATCGGCGTTTTCCAACTTTGTGATACAAGGATCGGCTATAGTGGAAACTAGGGATCGGCCTTATGAATGGCATATTTTGTAGATATTTTGAAGGAGTTATTGTGATGTAGTTAAACATTTCTTTTTAACTGTGGATCTGTTACAGCTTACAGCTTGAGCTTCACACACATTACTATAGAAATAAAATGCACTTATCAAAAGGACTGGAAACCTTATAGTCCTAACTAATACACAATAATAGTCCACAGTCATGTTTTGTAGCATAAAGCAAGAAGAAGTTAGAAATGAATCAAACAGACCAGTGGCAATCCCAGTTTTGGATATTTGTGAGCAAAGTCAATTAGTTTACTCTTACAAGATAGATAATCCTTAATGCAGACTTCTTTCTTTTGCTGCTTGCTATATGATAAAACATTTGCATCACTCATCTCTAGCATATAATCTGTACAACGAGCCTGTTAAAGGATTTAAAGAGGGAGTATTGTGTAAAATCGACGCACAGGGCAACCTTCCCCTATAGCTCCCCCAATCAGCTCCTGCAGGCTAGAGGCAGCAGCAATTAGAAAACACCTGGAAGTAGCTCATCATACGAGCTACTTCTCAGCGCAGCACTCTTGTTAACAGCATAATTAGAAGCATTGTTTTGACGACGTGCTGAAGGCAGCATGTCAGAAGCTTCTTAATGAGGCTCAATTTCAAGGCGTCGAATTTCTTTTAAGTCATGTTTGATATTCACAGCATTTAACAACTGAAGGGAACATAGTAACTTGATTGTGGTATAAAATTTCACTATGTGGCTGTAAAATATCATCCATCTAAGACAAAAACTCTACAGGATCACCATGGTGGGACGTTTGAAGTGCATCTGAACAATCTGAAGCGCACCATGACAGAATAGACAACTGGATTATTATTTTATTTTTTATTTTTTTGGCATCATGAAGTGATTGGTACCCAGCTGCCAGAACCATCTTCTGTCTGGAGTTTTTAAATAATAGAGGCATGTTTTTTTCCCCCCTTTATGTCACAGCTCACAGATGTGTTTCATCCTTGAGAACAGCGGAGATGTCAAACACATTTCATGCACCGTTCTCCAAATCAGTCCTCTTCAGAGCCTCTCCGTGCCTCCAGTGGTTCCGCAATGCCTGCTTAATTTGTGAAAGTTCACATTTGAAATCAAGTCTGATCAACTTGAATGATGATTTAAAATTGACTAGAGGCAGTTTAAAGATGGGTTAAGTAAACGAGACTTTAAATATTTAAGCAGATCTTTAAAGGCTTTTTTAAAACTAAAAGCAGATTGTGTACGCTCATTGCTTGTGACATGTCCGACTGTATGTTGCTGCTAATTTGTTCGATTATGTGACTACCGTATTTTTCGGACTGTAAGCCGCTACTTTTCCCCCACGTTTTGAACCATGCAGCTCATAGCCCGGTGTGGCTTTTCTGTGGATTTTTCTTCAACCACCAGGGGGCTCTTTAGCAGGAAGTGAATCACTGGAAGTCAAAATTGGAAATCAAAGAAGAAAGTGCTAGTTTTCATTTAGAACAAGTACATGCTAGCAGCAGGCATGACAGGAAAATGTTTTCAAACTTATATGATGCAGCTTTTAAGTTGAAGGCTATTGATCTGGCAGTACAGGAAATAGGGCCGCTGCCTGTAAGCTAGGCGTGAACAAACTATGGATCGGCGTTGGAGACGGAGGGCGCCCTGATAAATCCATCAAATTTATCAGGACGCTGCCCTCTGCTGGGTCCTTATGGAAAACCAAGAGCAGCAGAGATACTAACGGCTTATGGCCTGGTGCGGCTTATATATATATATATGTAGGTTTCCTTTTTTTTTTTTTTTTTTTTTTTTTTTTTCCCCTCAAAAAATTTGTAGGTGCGGCTTATAGTATGGTAA
Organism: Poecilia latipinna; assembly: GCF_001443285.1. NCBI lineage: Eukaryota > Metazoa > Chordata > Actinopteri > Cyprinodontiformes > Poeciliidae > Poecilia > Poecilia latipinna. Next base: position 318,705 of record NW_015112945.1, on the reverse strand, counting down.
ATACAGTAATTTTTATTCATTGTTTTGTTGAAATCAGACCAAGTGATTAATCACGTCTTGGTAGTTGTTGGACTTTATCTTCAGGTGATTTTACCACATCTGAATGGAGCGCCTGAGCACACCCGGGTTTTAAAAGTTGATCCTGTTTCGGCTGGATTTGGTTGAAGATTCTGATAAACCTTTTAGTTTTTAAAAAGCCCTTAATTATTAATGTTGTGTTTATATTGCTCAGATGCATTTTAATGTCTGAAAGCCTTTCTCAAAAAAGGTTTTCACAAGCAGATGAGGTTAGAGAAATTTCATATAAAAAGACCTGAGTGGTTTCTGTGTTATTCATGCAGTATGGCGCTGCCAAGAGCAAGTGAGTGAGGCTCTGTGGTCAACATTCAACCTTTAATATTTTAGATAGGTGAACATTTTTCTGCTTTTAGCCTCCGTTGTTTCCGTTCCAGAAATATCCTTATGTGATATGGCTTCATTTGATCATTCACCCACAGGAAAGCCACATTAACAGAGCCGTACTCACCCACAGGAGAGCAGTCAACGGCACAGCTTTACAAATGCATTTGTTTCTCCCAAGTTTTCTAAACTTTGTCATTGCCACCACAATCTAACTATGCAATTAGGATTTTTTTTTGCAGTTGTAGCACATGACTGTGACACGAAAGGAAAGTTCATGCATCTCAAAACCATTTATTAAATAAAAATCAGCAAAAGTGTGATGCATATTTGTACTCTACCCCTTTTTACTCGATATCCAATCATTAAAATCTAGTGCAAACAATTGAATTCACAACAATCGAATTTGCACGGAGTCTCCCCATTTGCAAATTCTCAGCTAAGCGGTTAGCGAACATTATCCAAGGAACAGCAGAGGGTCAGGGACTAATTGGTGTATATAGTAATAACCAAGTAATGACCATACGAGTTGTAATAAATTCCCACTTTTCTCTGTTTTCGTTATCTCATCTGTTTTCTGAGCTTTAGCATCATCAGCTCTGTCCTCCATGTGATGTGCTGCTTCGTCCAACTAGGCTGAACAAACCCAAACATACAGCCAGAGCTACAATGCAGTTGTTTATGTCAAAGTATATTAGACTGGCACCGTCAAAGTTTTGTTCTTTTGTTTTTTCGTTTTGTTTTTTAGTGAGGAAAATTCTCAAAAACAACTTCAAGATCTAGATGTACAAATCTGGTGGCGACATACCTCACCAACATACACCTGCAATTATAACAACAGGCGTGGTTATCCCAAAAGTATTTGCCGTTTGGTTTTAAAATAGCCATTTTTATTCCATTTCACACCTGTTCACTGTTTTGTGTTGGTCTAACACACAAAATCCGAATAAAAAAAAAAAAAAGAAAAATTTCACGGTTGTAGTGCAACAAAAAAGGTAAAATGTTGGAGTGTTTAAATTAAGCTAGCAGTTGAAGGAGCTGAGATATTTGCACAGTTTTGACTCGAGTGTTGTAAACTTGAGGAAAATGTTTAAAAGTTTTTAGTGACGATGCTTGATAGAAGATGTGACTCACCCACCCTACTCTTTCACATTAATTATTAATGCTCAATCTATGAAAACTTCCCAAATCACCCAATTGATTCAGGGCATACAATAGCACCTAGTTTAGTTTAAATTCTTGTGTAAATTAATGATTTTTTTTATTTATTTTTTTTGCGACACTGAGCCTGGGAACTTATCCAAGGATTTCATCAGCATCAACTAATCGGCATTATCCAGTCGGTTTGAATAAGACGTATGCGACTCGACTATATAATACCCCTATTATATAACGTGATCGCTTTCCTTTCCGTAGGTATTATGTAATTGCTCCATTGTCTCTCTCTGGACATCCTTCAGCCTGGAGTGGAGCGCAGCGCAGCCAGCCGCTCTAAATGCCATTAGATCCGTCAAGGCTGTGTCAGTTCCCCATGACACTCGCAGCCCTTTGTTCTCACGCTCTCCTCAATGCACATATTGTCCGACGGCGAACACTGAAATGTCCTGCGAATTGTGCGTTAAAAAAAAAAAGCACCGTTTCTGCCTCTGCTGTTCCTAAATGCTTGTCCCAGAAAAGGCAGATGGCATGAAGTCAAGTGATGCTTTCTGTTCAACAGCTCGAGTGCAAAGGAACTTTGTCAAAGTTAGCCGATGATCTCCTTCCGACGACGTGTTGTTTTTCCAGGAGTAGAGCTGAAATGATTTATTGCGATTATTTGATTGTTGAAATAATCGTCAACTAATTTAGCAATCGATTGTTAACTGGAGTATGCAGATTCCCAAAAAAAAAAGACAATTTGCTGATAAATAAACAACATATTCAGAGTAGCAATACTCACCCAGTTTAAATTCACTAAAGGAATGCTATGTTATTGAATTTTAGGCAATAAAACATTTATTTCCATCTTTTAATGTATTTCCAGTATTGTATCGAAAAGGCATAAGTAGTTTTGTGAAAAATCTTAAGAATGTGCTGATTTATAAATTAATTGTCAGAATAATCAATGGATTAATGGATTAAAATACTGGTTAGTTGTGGCACTGGCTTGGAAAATCTTTTCTTCTGCTTTGCATCTTACTGAATCACCAACAGCATACAAAAAGCAGGTGGGTTTTTTACACCAATCAGATCTCATCTTTTGTTCTAGTTGTAGGTGCAAAAGGTCAAAAGGAAGACCACAGATCTGCCTCCAGCTCCTGCACGTGGTAGAAATGTGTACAAATAGGTGACCCATTGTAATCTGACGGAGGGGCAGAATGAAGGACACATATATGCTGTGATGCTGAATCTGTAATCATTCTTTAGCACCAACCTCAAACTAAACAGAATACATTTTTGATTTTGATATGCAGAAAGGCTTTTATACCAAAACTTTGAAGTAATTGAAATTACATTGACAGCTCCTGGTATCTGCCGTCATCGTGGATACAGGTTCCTCCTGAGGTGAATGGTTCACCTTCTTGGTTAAAATGTGATTTATCTGTTTACTCTGAGAGAAACCAGGTCATTTCTCAACTTGTTTGGTGTTTTTTTTGTTTGTTTTTTTTTTAAAGCCAGTAATATATTGACATAATGGATATCCCAATAAGGTTTTTATTGTTCCAGAGATACCAAAGAGTCTCTAAATGATACATGATACGCATTTGCAGATAACAAAATCCCATCAGATACTTCATTGTCAGTGCCAGCTTCCATTCTTCGTAACTTCAAAGTGCTGTACTGTCGTGCTCTACATTTCGTCAGTATTGCACCAACATCATTGTTGATGACAGTCTATGGTTTTTGACAGCCACTGGTATTTTCTCCCTACTGGAGTTTTAGCAACAATATACTTCCTGCAGCAGAAGAATTAAGCCAATTAAGAGACTGACTAATGTTCAAACAATGTGTTGCCCAATACTGGTGCTATTTTATTACACGTTTGTAAAGATGACTTTAAATGTCGTTCCCCTGCTACTAATTGTTTGGACTGCGAACTTTTTGCTGAAGCTTTCTCTCTATTTTAATATGACTCTGTAATTCATCTTGTAACACATCATACATGGACAAAACCTAAAGGGAAATAGTTCTCCTGCTGTATTAATGTTCAAATCTTTGCTTTAAAGATTTGAACATTTTAGTGAACCGAGCAGCTTTCAACAACCAAAACAGTCTCTCTGTCACTGCTGACATCATTTCAATCACCAAATTAAATGTGTACGGCCTTTTTTCCACACATGATTACAGCGGACACAATCACTGACGGTACAAGTACAACATGTATGAAGAATTAAATTCTGTCAGACTCAGGGATGCTGATACCAGTCATTTAAAAAGATCTGGATCCAAGCCCGTACCTGAGATTGAATTGGAACGTACCTAATAGACATCGATACCAGTAATGGAGCAGAAGGATTCGGGCCAGTCTTGCAAAAGGCAGACGGCATAACACAGACTTGCAATGCGATATGCAAGTCTTTTAAATCTCTCGAAAGCTAAAAGGACACTGAGAGCGTGAAGGTGTTCAATCTGTACGACTGGACTTAATGGTGAACTCGCAGGTTGTGGAACTGAACTCGGGATGCTGAAATATTTTCATGGAGGTAAATATTAACTCAATTAGCGTCATCTCAGGTTTTCTAATTGAAGAAATAGAACGTCCAGAGACATCTTGGCCTGCAAGATCGTCTGCATAAGGATGGCTAATAAACTTATTACTATTAGCTGACATGATCCACATAAGATTTTATATAAAAAAAACAAACTGAGTAAAAAAATTACCACATTTCATCACAATGTGTTTTTATTCAAACACAAAAAAATATTAATTAATGCCTGCTGCTATTAAAATGATAAAAAGGGCACAAGCATAGTATTGGTAACATTTATTTATTCTTTTTTTAGTACAAAACTTAAGATAATAAAATAAATGAACACTCATTGAATTTAATAATTTTCAAGCACTTGATGAATGGAGCATCATCTTCAAGATTTCCCCCAGAAACTCGTTAAGCCTGGTGGTTGGGCGCTACGGCAGTCATTCTTCCAGCGGCTCGTTGAGTTTTTCAGTTAAAAAATGTTTAAAGTTGACAGAAAATTTGAAAATATCACTTGATAATTATATTATATCTTTTAAGAGAGGAAGATTAATACCTGGACACCAACAATAAAGTCCTAAAAAATGCAAGCAGTTCTGAAATACTTAAGTAAAAAAGCAATGCTTTGCCTGGTGGGATCACAAGTAAAGCCTGGTGGCCCGCCAGGCTTGTAAAACACTGGGGGAAACCCTGAACTGTTTGCCATTGGCCTCATATTTAAACAGCACAGTAGACATGCTCTTTGTAGATTGGCTGCTATAGTGTCAATACAGTGCTACCTTAAGAAGAGTGGTGCTTGGCAATCCTTTGGTATGAACTCCTCGACTCTCTGGGATCTTTGCTTGCAAGGATGCAGGACTTTGAAGTAGATGGCGATTAATAACCAGGTGGTTCCAAGTCCAGTCCTCTAGATCTGCTATCTTGTAGCTTGTAGATGCATCCCTTTGTCAGTACACCATGACTCTAATGAAAGACCCGCATTTGCAGAGCTGAAAGACATTCTGATTGGGGAATATTTCCTTTTGATTCAAATGTATCGAAACAGGAACGCCCCTCAAAGTTTTGTGATAGCAATTCTTGAAGATGGGATTTTGCTGGTGTTCCCTGCCTTTTTTCCCCCAGCTCTAGTATTGTGGAACTAATATAATATCACTCTGTTTGTAAAACCTTTTCTGTCTCAGATATAGATGACAAATCAGTAATCGCTGTGATGGTGGCCCTGTCATCGCTGCTGGTCATCATCTTCATCATCATTATCCTCTACATGCTCAGGTCAGTGAAAGTCTGTTTCTTTCTTTTTTGGGTGGTGGTGGTGGGGGGGTGTTAACAACTAGAAATGCTGCTGTTACCATGACAATGCCTGATTGACCTACTGCGACACAAGCAGACAAAATTTGTTGCTCTTTTTAAATTATGAATTTAAAAAAAAACAACTAATTGATTCTATGTTTTGATTTTGACAGATTTAAGAAGTACAAGCAAGCAGCAAGCCATTCAAATGCCTTCAGATTGACCAACGGCAGATCAGATGACACAGGTGAAACGTCCACATGAACATACAGGCTCCGTGTGTGAACGTAGCTGTTTGGAGTCGTATTCACCAGCAGCTGGATCAAAGTTGTTGATCTGGATTTTAACCCTCATTTGATTTTGTTCCCTGAACTGATAACATTTCTAAGCCTTTTAAGAGGCTTTTTTTTTTTTTTTTTTGCTGTGATTACCTAATCAACAGGGCGACCATAGACTCCTTATTTTTATTTTTTTTTTTTTGCTGTATTGTTGCCTCACATCGCCCTCTGCTGGGCGTTTTTACAAGCTGCCGCTGAAATGTCTGAGCGAGGTTTCCATGTGGGACGTTGCGTTCTCATGTTCTTCCACATTATCTCATGTCTTTATCTCGTGTCTCCTCCCAATCCTCCCACCCTCACCCCTCCTCTTTTCACTCTCACCTCCTTCCTTCCCTGCCCTCGGAGCAGAACTCCAGAGCGTGCCGCTATTGGCTCGGTCTCCCAGCACAAACAGGAAGTACCCACCCATTCCCGTAGACAAACTTGAGGAAGAAATGAACCGTCGCATGGCTGATGACAACAAGCTCTTCAGGGAGGAGTTCAATGTACGGCACACTCAAGCAAACATCCTCTGATAACACGCCGCAGTCTGGAGCTTAAAGTAGTTTTTCCACAACTGAAAGTTTTTTTTTTTAGCTTCTCCTGATGAAATTATAAAAACATAAATTGTGATATGCTGAAGCATTGCTGTTAATCGAAAGCCATTTATTACCTGGTTACAAGCAGAGATGAGACTTTCAGAAACCATCAATTTTTTTACTAATTGAACTAAATCTGTTAAATCTGAGTGGGGGAAAAAAAATCCTACAACAATATTTTAAACTCATCTTTACTCAAAAGAAAGAAGTACACAGATTTTTAGAAGATTGTGGATTTATAGAATATTCCTCTACAGCTTAATAGCCGTCAGATACATAATGTATGTTGACAAAAAAAAATCATCAGGAATCATCTTAAGATGTGAGACTGATGTCTGGTTTTCATCATATGCTTGTTTTTGTTTAGGCGCTGCCAGTCTGTCCCATTCAGGCATCATGTGACGCAGCTTCCAAAGAGGAGAATAAAGAAAAGAACCGATACATCAACATCCTGCCATGTAAGGACCACAGAATGCTGAGTCAGACTTTGACAGCGTTTATATTGAACCACAGTCAGGAGTTCAAGTTGGTTTGAGGTTCCTGACCAAGAGTTAGAAATATTTTGGAGCGTCTTGATTTAACACCCAGAACAAATGATTATTTGAGCCGTTTTTCTTTCTTTTGCCTCTACTCTTTCATAATCCTTCGTCCGTTTCAGATGATCACTCCAGGGTTCATCTCTCCTCTCTGGAAGGAGTCCCCGACTCTGACTTTATCAACGCTTCTTTTATAAATGTTTGTATTTGTTTGACATTTTTACCATAAGAAACGATTCCTCTTTTATCACATATTGCACTACATCCCTAATCTCTCTGTTTTTTGGTCTCCTTCTGTCGCAGGGGTACCAGGAGAAGAATAAATTTATTGCAGCCCAAGGTGAGGTTGGTCGCAGAAACTGTGCCGTAGTTCGGTGATAAACTTGAAAGATTTTTTTATGCTGATTTCTGTGTTTCTCCTCGTCTTCTAGGGCCAAAGGAGGAAACGGTAAATGACTTTTGGAGGATGATTTGGGAGCAGAATACAGCCACCATTGTCATGGTTACCAATCTAAAGGAGAGAAAAGAGGTAGGAGAGGAAGAAAATGGCAGCCTTTATAATAAAAAAAAAATTCAAATAATCAAACTTTGATTTAAATATACAAACAGTTAAAATTGCAGATAAGAAGTAACTTTTAGCATTTTTAAATAATGTGAAGGTGGGAGGAAAGAATGAATCTTTTTTTATTTCTTTAAATCTATGTTTGAAGCGCACACCGCTTGGTGTGAGTTTGATTTTAAATCGTTTTCTGTTTTGTTTTTAGTGTAAGTGTGCGCAGTACTGGCCGGACCAGGGCTGCTGGACTTACGGGAACATCCGCGTGTCTGTTGACGACGCCGTGGTTCTGGTGGACTACACTGTCCGCAAGTTCTGCATCCAACAGGTACCACAACACTTTCATCAGAAACCTTTACAGCGATTGGTGTTTCAGGTTGTTTCTGATTTGGACACATTTATTGTCACTAATGTCAGTGACACTCCATCTAATGTTGGACATTTTACTAGCATTTTTTATTTATTGTTTTTGTTATATTTAAGTACATTTTGATTCAAAGCCTCTTCATCTGCTGAAACTGCTAAATTAAACGGGGTTGTACAACATTAGGATATATTGTAGAGGCGATAATTTTGGCACATTTTTAATTACCTTACCAGTTATGACATAGACCTACTTTCTTCTTGTACTCTGTGACCTTTCACCTTATCTGCTTTTCCATGAAGAGATTCATGTCCACCACTCAGTTTTGGGTTCTGCTGAAGATCTATTTATTTATTTATTTATTTATTTATTTTAATCTTGTGGTAAAAATATTTCTAACAGTGTTTTTGGTAGTGAGGAGAAATACTATCTCTACTACCTCATTCACCTTTTCTAGAGAGTCAAACATTTGACTATGTTGTCACTGAGTGGTTACACTTAGTGACATATTTCTGTTAAAATTGTCTTCTTACACAGGAAACTTTTTTTTTTTATTCTGCAGTGCCAGACGAACACATCATCCACATTTAGTAAAGCCTAGTAAAGCTGAATGTCCTGCTTTTGTCAGAAAAGATTATTAAAAAATATTTGCATGCCTTAAAAAGTTGAAAGGCTGGTAATGATTTATTTGGTTTTTGACTCAAACGTATATTTGCTCTTTATTACAGCAATTGACTTTGGTTTAATGACAGAAATCAATATGTGTGTGTGTGTGTGTGTGTGTGTGTGCGCGTTTGTTTGTAATACCTTGTGGGGACGATTTTCCTGATATATACTACGTTGTGGGGACCAATTGCTCCTTGTGGGGACCGGAGCCTGGTCCCCACAAGGGGAAACCCTGTTTTTGGGTGAGGGGTCAGAGTTAGGGCTAAGGTATGAATTGAATTTTGGTTAGGGTTAGGGTTATGTATGTGATGGTTAGGGTTAGGAAAAGGGTAAAGGTAAGGTTTAGGCTGTAGAAATGAATGGAAGTCAATGGAAAGTCCCCACAAAGATAGCAACACAAACATGTGTGTGTGTGTGTTTTTACTTCATCTTGTATGTTCAAAACACACTAGAGGACTTTGAGTTTGTGGTTTGCTCTCTGATCTGAGGTCTTCTGTGTCCCAGGTGGGCGACGTGTCGGGGAAGAAACCTCAGAGACTCGTCACTCAGTTCCACTTCACCAGCTGGCCGGATTTCGGGGTTCCCTTCACTCCGATCGGCATGCTGAAGTTCCTCAAGAAAGTCAAGAACTGCAATCCTCCTTATGCAGGCCCCATTGTTGTTCACTGCAGGTAAGTGCATGGCTTAGTTTTGTGTTTTTTAGTTTTTTTTTTAAGTGAATCATTAGATTGATTCATACCACTTACAAGATGGCATGCCTGTCTGACAGTGCGGGTGTAGGAAGGACAGGTACCTTTATAGTCATTGATGCCATGTTGGACATGATGAATGCAGAGAGGAAGGTGGACGTGTTCGGCTTTGTCACCCGGATAAGAGCCCAGCGCAGTCAGATGGTCCAGACTGATGTGAGTTTAGTGTCGCCGCTTGCTTCATACAGCGAGTGTTTCGTAAAGCGGCATCAGTCATGAGCCATCTCTCTCCCTCTTACTCCCCCACAGATGCAGTACGTTTTCATCTTCCAAGCGTTGTTAGAGCACTACCTGTTTGGAGACACGGAACTAGAGGTGACCTCGCTAGAGTGCCACTTAGCTAAACTCGGCGCTAACTCACCCGGAGCCGGCTGCAGCGGTCTGGAGGCCGAATTTAAGGTCTGCGTGTGTGCTGTGATTCTTCACCTGTCAGTTAAACTACATCCTCCTGCAGAAAATGTGTTTGCATCAAATAAAGAAGTGTGTTTGTAATAAGCATTTTCGCAATCTCCAGAAACTAACATCCATCAAGATTCAGAATGACAAGATGAGAACGGGGAACCTGCCTGATAACATGAAGAAGAACAGAGTGCTGCAGATCATTCCATGTGAGTGAAGCAGCTTCTGCTTTGTGGTGTGGGGGATTTTTAATTCTGTTACAGTGAGCAATTAATCACATAATAAATTAAAACAAGCTCAATAATTTCTGGGTGCATCGTAATCCCTATTATTTATGGTTTTAGAGTGTGTGGATTTTTTCCTCTGTTTTATTTGTCGTGTTTTATTTTGGATGTTTAAAATATTTTCCAGTTTCGGTGTGAAGTGGTCTTTGCAAAAGTGAAGTTTGTTGGTGTTTGAGACAGTGAACTCACATTATTATTTCATCACTGATATGACACACTTGAAAATGGTCAGAAAAACAACATGATCCTTTATCGTGATAACTACAATTTATCATCCAGCTAAATCGTAACAGGCCTACTTGCGCCTAAGCCAATCATGAAATCTTCCCAGCTTTTTCGCTCAGGATAAAAATACACCTGTGCTCTTTTGTTGACAGATGAGTTTAACAGAGTAATCATTCCAGTCAAACGAGGAGAGGAGAACACGGACTACGTCAACGCCTCCTTCATTGATGTGAGCGTGTCAGAAAAGCTTGTTTTACGTCTTTAGAGTTTGAACTTATCCTTCCCACTCCGGACATTTTTAATTCCCTTTTGTTTCTCTCTGGTCAATCACAGGGTTACCGTCAGAAAGACGCCTACATAGCGAGTCAGGGGCCCCTCACGCACACCATAGAAGACTTCTGGAGGATGATCTGGGAGTGGAGGAGCTGCTCCATCGTGATGCTCACTGAGCTGGAAGAGAGAGGACAGGTGTGTGTGTGTGTGTGTGTGTGTGCGTGTGCGTGTGTAAGAACTGCAATCTGCATCTAGGTATTAATTGGGGTTTTCATCAGGATAATGGTTCAGTAATGGGTTCAGGAGCACAGGGAGAGGTTTGAGGTGCTGACTTGACCTCCAAATTTCCCATTTCAAACGGGTGTTTGTGTGACATGCTGGACAAACGAGTCCAATCCATGGATGTGCAACATTGAAGCTTAAAGGACTTGAAGGATTTGCTGCCAATGCGTTGGTGCCAAATGCCACTGCTTGCCTTTGGTCTGGTGAAATCAGTGCCTCAGAAGGCCAGGGCTGTTTCGACTTATTGACGCTATTAGGCAGGTGGTCATAATATTATGGCTGATCAGTGCATGTCTCAGATTAGGCCATCATTTAAACAGATTTAGACTGCATAGATAGTAGAGGTGCAAGTAATCAATTAATGACTTGAGATCAATCGAAAGTTGATTTATTGACTGATTAACAATTAATTGATAAGCAGCCATTTTCTTAAAAACTGGAGTTTTCTCTTTTATGAAGAAACGACTCCAGTTCGTCATCTTTTCATAACATAAGAGGGAACATTTTTCATAATACACTAATTAAAAAAAAGTCATTAAAATTTAATATTTTGTACTATTATTTTACGGCACATTATTAATTATTTCTAAGCGGATGTTGCCAGTTAATTGATTGGAACTAATTTGAGCCTAATAAATTATAAATAGAAAATTATTTGCAAGTCGATTAATTGTTTGCATCCTTAATACATGCAGTTAAAATTACAAAACATGCCTAAATATTTAAGCTACCAGGACGTTTTTGTGAGTTTCCTGATGTTTGCATCTCCACTGTGTCCTGCAGGACAAGTGCGCTCAGTACTGGCCCAGTGATGGGGCGGTGTCCCACGGGGACATCATCATTGAGCTTAAAAGGGAGGAGGAGAACGAGAGCTACACGGTGCGCGACCTCCTGGTCACCAACAGCAGGGTAAGGAAGGACGCCAAAATGCCAAAAAGAAGACTTCTTCCTTGCTAACTTTGAATGGCTGCATTCAGCTAGCATCTTAAACTCTGTTTGAACTGGAGGTAGTTCAACAGTGTCTTGGCCTTGTAGTATGTGGGAAAGGTTTTTTTTTTTTTTTTTTTCAGTCAGTTTTTGTCAATCATATCCAGGAGAACAAGGCTCGACTTGTGCGCCAGTTTCATTTCCACGGCTGGCCAGAGGTGGGCATCCCTGCGGACGGTAAAGGCATGATCAACATAATTGCTGCGGTGCAGAAACAGCAGCAGCAGTCTGGCAACCATCCCATCACTGTGCACTGCAGGTATGAAGATAAAACACACAAGCGCATGTATTTTATTCTCATATTTTAGGAACTTTGGAGAAATGGTTCTGAAATCTAAACCGCTAGCAGCAATGATTCTGTGTGCCACGATAAAGCCTGTGGTCTTAGAAGTCATTTTTTTTTATTACTTATTACAGAGAGGCTAGTCAAGCTGCTATCTTTGACCCGTGATGTTTGTTTGCAGCGCTGGTGCGGGCCGGACAGGGACTTTCTGTGCTCTCAGTACGGTTCTGGAGAGGGTGAAAGCAGAGGGTATCCTGGATGTCTTCCAGACCGTGAAGAGCCTCAGACTACAGAGACCGCACATGGTGCAGACACTGGTAGGAGCCTCTCAATCATTCATATACCTCAATCCCACAGAGAGCCTCTGGAGTACCGTCAGGAGGAAGATGAGAGACACCAGACTGACGATGAAGATGAGATGAGTGCTGCTGTTAAAGCAACCTGGACTTCCTTAACAGAGAAGCAGGCTGAACAAGTACATGGGATTACTTCTGGAGATCCCAATTTCTGTTTTTATAATCATTTTAATATTCAGTTCAGTTCATATGTTGCCTTTACCCACTTATATCAGTGTTTTACCTGCAAAGTCATAACCATCAAAATTAAGAGAAATAAACTCGAAATCTATCCCTATGTAATTACACCTTTACCAAACCAAGGGTCACGTTTTAATCAAATTACTGGAATTATTTCCAGTTAAGACGCTTTTTACGTATTATGTACACATATTTGCATGCACTACCGTTTTTGTGCGCAAACAAGCTCAGGAACATCACATTATGCATCGTAAACCTTTTTAAATGCAACCTGTGTCGGTGCGTGCAGCTGACGTTTCCTCTCCCACCGTCTCCTCAGGAGCAGTACGAGTTCTGCTACAAAGTGGTCCAGGAATACATCGACGCTTTTTCTGACTACGCCAACTTCAAGTAGGGCCTTGCAATGGACGGATCAACAGATGGATATCCACATACACCTATTACAAGTATAAGCGTGTACCAGAACACACACACACACACACACACACACACACACACACACAAAATGTCTTGCAGCAACTGCATTTTCCCCAATCTCGTGGATGATGAAGACGGACTGATTGCGCAATCAGCGGATCGGAGTTACCACCCGCCTGAAAAGGGAACCGACGTCTACGCCCGAAGGACAGGGCAGCGCAGATGGACACAAAATTACTGAGATGCCTTCTTGAATCTTTTGTAAGGATGTTAATGACAAACCGTCACCCTATTCTTGCTTTACATAGTCACACCCTCCCCCTCCCCAACCAACAAACATGTATATATACTTACTGTGTTGCATTTTATCACTTTGTTTTCAGACACAGTTTTGAGTTTGGCTGCATTTTTCAAGTGGCACCTGTAATGTATTTTATTGGTATATACAGATATATAAAAATATAAATATATATGAATACAAACCAAATGTTTTTGGTGGCTAATGTGCAACATCAAGCGTCAAGATAATGATGTTTGGATTTATTTTTATTTTTTATTTTTTAAGTTTTATTTTTTAGGGACAAAGACTTAAGAATATTTTTGACTTCGCCTGAGCCTCACTGTAGCGACAGGTAGCAGAAGCTTCAACATCTCCCAGTAAAACCCTGACCTGTTTTCCACTCCCACATGTTGCTACACACACACACACACACACACACACACACACACACACACACACACAGACAGGGTAAAAGCCATTCCTCTGCACCTGCCTACACCATCTAATTTGGCAAATTGAAACCTCCACGACTTCTTTTCTTTTTTTCTTTTTTTTCTTTTGAGGGGTGTGAAGCTGATTCGCTATTGCAGATCTGAGTTTCTTTGACGTAGCTCATAATCTCAGGTTTTTCACGCACACAAATGCACCCATCGACTGTCGTGAGAATTTTGTGTGCGTTTGTGTGTTTTACGCTGAAGTATAAGCTGGCCGAACAGATCCACTGTGTTTTCCCGTTACTGTCTGCTTTGTGCCAAAGTCCTTCACTCACTCTTGTAGCTCTGAAGTCTGAGAACCTTAACCGACCTCCCGTTGACTCTCAGAACAAACTATCCGGCGGCGGTGAGACGCATCCATCCGGAATCTAGTCTGGCTATTGTAAAGCTTTGACCTGCCGATACCGATTCTAGCCGAGTTCCTGCAAGAACTGTGACAGAAGAACATCGTTGAAGACATTTTTCTAGCCTTCCTGCAGTGAACAGTCAATAATTAGAAGAGGCAAAGTCACACTCACGGGAGAGCAGTTACTGTAAAACTACTTCAAAACTAGGGCAAAACGATTACAGAGTTAGCAGAGTTTAGCATCTTGTGTTGGCGATTAGGATTTTGTTACTAAAACAGCGCTCTACACTTGTGTCGCTTATGATGTAGACGCCCTACCTTCAGTCTGAGATTTGAAAGCTCAGAAGAATAAAACAGATTTATTGTTTTCTCTTTACGTTTTTCTCGTAGCCTGAATGAGCCGCAAACATTTTCTGAAAACTTCACAGGAAGTACAGTCTCCTACTTTTGTGTGTCTTCTGACTTCACTGGAGCTAAACATAGCAAAGTTCAGCTCTCCTTCCTTCATTTGCTCTGTCTACACCGAAGAGTGGTGTTGTTACAAGATAGGTGTGACGCGTTTACCAATCCAGAAAGGTCAGAGTTTTGAGTTTCTGACCGCCCGGTCACCAGGTTCTCTAATTAATAAGTTGAACAAGTGATGTGATCTATGGTCTAAAATGCGTTTAACATCAACACCATGTTTGTGAATGAGCCAAGCCACAAACGCAACCACAACGTTAACGTGCTATTGGACTCAGTAAGTTTTACACATTTAGCTTCGTTCTTTTTTTCTTTTATCTTTAGAAACATTCATTCTGCACTTATCACTTCTTTGGTGGATAATTCCCATTTATTTCTTACGTTTGCTCAGATTTTAAGATTCCCTTTTTTTTTGTTTGTTTGTTTGTTTGTTTGTTTTTAAATATTATTTCACCTGAGCTGCAGTGACTTTACAACCAAGTTGTTGAGGCTCTTCCCTTTGCGATTGTAATGCAAGTCAAATGATGTCAAATCAACCGTGAGGATGCTCCTAATTTCACTTGAGTTCGCTTTGGAAATGGCCGACATGAGCATTGTTTGAATTAACTGGTTGTACAAATCAGAGTTTCTCTTCCTCTCTGACTGAACTGGAGGTACTGAGATAATATTCCTCAATGGGAGTCTTTATTATTATTATTATTATTATTATTATTATTATAGATCTGTTTCACACCAAACAGTCATCGTCGTGCACAATCTACATAACGTGAACCCCTCTGATGTTCTTTGACCTTTGTGAAAGGAATTAGCACAATCATATTATCTTCCTGCGATTGGAAAGTGCACGCCTAATTCTGAGAACGGGTGAATGAGTCATGTTGTTTTCTTGAGCGCTCCCGCAATATTTGCACTAAAATGTAAAAGCCCTTTTAAATTGACGAATCAAACGAGAGGTAGGGCAGAGAGAGAGAGAGAGAGAGAGAGAGAGAAAGAAAATGTGGTCTCGGCGTTCGAAGACGGAGGCCGTCTTTAAATTTTTCCGACGCTCCTTCAGGTCTCACAGCTCCCCTCTTAAGAGCCATATGTGGATCCAAAAGTAGCAGATAGTTTGACCGTTCACTGAAACTGTGCGTCCTCGTACATTCTTTGTGTTAAAGCTGTAAAAAGTGCCCTCACTCGTAAGTGCCGTGCTCCTCCTTCGTTTGTGCTGCCGTTTACTTGGGGCTGTTATTTGATAGAAAAGTGGATGTTTTTTTTTTGTTTTGTTTTTTCTTGTATCTGTGCTTAAGTTACACGGGTTTGTCGCATCGTTTGGAAGCCAATCGTGACACTGTGCCAACCCACATATGATCGAACATTAAAACCGAATTAAAAAGTGCCTCGATGGTAGGTTTATAAAGAAGGTAGTTGAATCTCCAGGCTTTACCCTCACAAGTGGAAGCAGTGATTATCCCCCACCCCCCTCTTCTCCACATGCACCTCCCCAGCCATCGCCTGTCCAGCCGATGGGGAATCCGTTGTGAGGCATATCGACAGGGAGCCACAATCCAAGACTGTGTCCAGTGTCCATCACTCTTCTTCACATTCCCTTCAGTCGCTTCCCTTTGTACGAGTAGACGAGACTAACACCTAGATGCTTTCGTGGTAGATTTAATTTTAATTGTTCTGGCTTCATTTCCATATCTGTTGAATATGGGTCCATGACAGCTAATCAGTTGTGGGTTTCTATGAGTAAATATGTATAGTTTTTTTTTTTTTTTTTTCCCTGTAAGAAATATAGTTGCTTCTTTTATCACAATAAAATGGTTTTGATATGTCCGACGTGGGCGTTTTGGGAGCCTCGACGGAGTCGAAGAGAAGCAGCCGAGAGCATATAATCCACCTTCTCGTCCCCCCTCGTGTGTCTGTTATCTAGCTAATCCCCTCTGATCCACTTATTCCTCCAACTTTGTCTTTGGGACAGTTTAAATGGTCCACTTTCACCCTTCTTTTGTACATAATGTAAGGTTATTTATATGTCAGTGTTGTCTGCTGCCTCGCTTGTTTGATTTCTCTTGTTCCCTCAACCCTTTTTTTTTTTTTTTTTTTTTTAGGTGTTAACTGAACTGTATCGGGACCATTTTGAAATGTTAGATGTTTTTGGCCATTTTTAATTTGGTATAAATGTCTTAAGCAAATTTTGTTTTGTTTTTTTCTCAAGTTTGTTTCTAGTGTTTTTGTTATTCATATATGTACATATATAATTATATATATGATAAAATTATATATAATTATATAATGCCAAATGGCCTTTATAAGCAAGATACTGTTCAAACCTAATAAAGTGCTTGAAATTTTAACATTTGTTCTGAGTTTATTGCCCAAAATATATGCATTCCTCTTTAAATGAATGTGTTGACAATTTGCTTGTAGCTTGGCAAATTTACTTAATGAATTAGATATTAGTTTTTATAATGAGACGTGATTTATCCAGACTACAAACGTATGGATGCAGGTGATTATTTTTTGTTCATCTGAATTATATTTGCTATGTTGCATCAAAGGGGGGACAGTTTTTTTTTTTAAAAGTTTATAATCCTATTTTACGCTACCATTCTTTTGTTTGTTGTAAATATGATTAGATGCTTTTGTGTAGAACAATTGGTGTTTTATTCCTAATTAGGATTTTTAAATTAAAGTTGCTTTTTTTTGTTCTTGGTTTAAAAAGAAAAGAGAAAAGTATGTGCCAACTTCAGGGTAAGCTAGTATAATTTCAGCTCTGAATCCCATGACTAGAATGTGGATCTTCAGTAATACACGTTCTAGCCTCTAGAGGTCAGCGTTGCATAGGTTTCAAATGATCAGGTTAATTACTGCGCAGCACATGAAAATCAGAACCAGCTTTATTCATTACGTTTGTGCACACCGAGTTTGGTTCCGCTTTGCTTTCAGCGAAGACACTTAGAAACGGACTCTGTGATGGTTGGATTTTATGTATCCATCTGTAGTGCCGACCTAAAAGTAAAAGTCTAATCGGGACGTGAACCTGTCTTATTTCATGAATGAACCAAACCACAAAGTGAATAGTGGCCCTGTAGCAGATAGCCAGCAGCACTTTGAGTCGACGACATTTACGTAACATGATAAATAAAAAGTTATTTTTTTTAAACTGCTTTATCTAATTATCCTTTGAAGGAAAATGACGGAAAAATGAGGAAGAGGGTTTGAGCTAATTCTAACATTTTAGAAAAATGCCATCAAGTATAATCAAGCTTTGTCCATATTTGTGTTTTATTATTATTTTTTTAGAAGACCAGGGATTGCACTTAACCATTTCTTTACCGGGTTACACAGAATCACTTTGCATCAAGAGCCTTAAGTGATTCTGCTAAAAAGTAAATATAACCCTGAGCAGGAATCCATCTTGTTTGTTCCCCTTGCCATCACACAGCCCTGACTTTTTCCATCATTGAGAGGTCAGTAGGGTCAGAGGGATCATGTGTGATGAGACTTTGTGGGAGAAGAATAATAAAAAAAAGAGTAAACACTTGAAATTGGTTACTTCCTGGCTTTATGTCCTCTTGTGGAAATAGTAAGCCATGTTAAATTACATCAGTGTTCACGAACCAATCCGTCAATGGATTAATCCTAATGTTCCATGGAGTAATCTGTGTAGCAAAACAACACAGATTAAGAGAGCAAGTGATCAGTAAAATGGAGACTGAAATGTGTAATGAATTCCCCAAATGTAATGACTAAGTGAAGGGAACAAAATGAACAGGAACTAACAAAGATGAGCACCGTGATAAAAATGAACACAAATTATAATCTGTCTCTGACTACAAAGGAAAATGTATGACGTTGATCTGAAAGTTCAAATTATTGTGATCTAAACTGATTAAAACCTGAATTTAGCCAAAACTGACTCAGTTTCTCAAGCATGTCTCTTTATGGTCTGCTTTTAAGTTGTAATACTTTCTATCAGTACACAGTAAAAATGCCAGTGTTGAATTAACCCTCTATGGCATACCGTTGCTCTCAGGCAACAAACCACATTTCTGTAGCTCACGTTGCTCCTTTATTTTATTTTTTGGGGGGAATGATTTAAAATACCTCTAGTCATATTTTTGTCCAAATAAAAGAGGTATTGAGGTTCATGTGACCTTTTGCTTAGAAGAGGAACAGCTACACCTTGCCTCCTACTTGTAAGTTATACATCACTTTTCTTCATGTTTAAATTTGGGTCACTAACTAAAAATATTTTTAATATCTGTAAGTATGTAAAGAAGCATTATAGATCATTTCAAGACATTTTTTTTAAATTATTTATATGCAAAAACTGTGTTTTTTTGTTTGTTGCCTCAGGGCAACATGGCGCATTTAGGGCCCTTTTGCTCAGACAATATTATTCTAATGCAATGATATGCAATTGATTACAAAATAATTATCAGAGCCAATTTTTTTACTTTATTATTGACTAACAGCAACAGGAGATGGATGCAAGATCATTTCATGGACAAAATGTGCATGGTTCATAAGCTGGGGTCATTCCCAATGAAAACATGAGGATCCATTGTAAAACCATTATTTCATTGTTTGTTTATCCTCAAAACTGACTTCAGTCCCAAAGAGTGATAAGCTGGTCATCAATGAACTAATGTACTTATTCCAAGGCAGGCAAAGACTGAAGCAATACCTGCCAAACCCAAAAATATGGGTCTGGAGGGAACTTTGCATGACTGGAGTAGATGGTGTTCCTTACAACCTACACAGGGCGAGCCGTACCACCACCAAATCTACCAGATATGGGAGCTGATGGAAATGTTGTCCTTTGCTTGGCTCAAATTCTAACAAAAAATCAGATCTACAAACTCTTATAAAAAAGAACCTGCAGCCCTAAGTCCTGTCACTGATGTGAATTTGGTCGCTACAACCCATAGATAATCAGATAACCAGATGGTGATTCCCAGGTACGCCAATAATCAAGTGCCAAAAATGTGATATACAGTTTTTTTCACATCAGAAAGCAGTTCCTTCCTGATGTTTAACATATAATAGGGAAAAAGACTGATTTCAACATCCTTAGTGATTCTAACATACACATGTACAAACACACAAATGCTCGTTTTAGTAATTTGCGCAAATGTATCATTCATTAATGAAAGTTAGTTGTTTGTTTTATATTTGGTGAGTTGGAACCATGTCTGATTTATTTTTGTCAAAAAAAAGTTTTTTTTATGAATACAGTTTTTGTTTGATTTGTATTTCATTTCTCATAATCACTGTAGAAAACTTGGCGTTTTAGGCCCTTGTAGCGCAATGTTGCCCTGAGGCAACAAACCCAAATCCGGTTCCGGGAGGTGTCAGGGTCCGATTTTATGATTGATATGTAATTAGGGACCAACAAGCTCCCAAAGAATGCAGGGAAATATTTTTCCCCCCCCAAAAAAAAAAAGTCATGCCATTGAGGGTTAACATGCAAAAGTGTCCATATGTGTCCAAGTCAGCTGGTGTTAAATTCAACAATACAGAGTGTCACATTAACATTTACAACGGTGTTGGTGTTTAAATATATTAAAAGTAACACCAGTGTAGTGTTGATCACAAAACATAATGTGATGTTAAAAAGTAAATAATTGACCCACAAGATGTCGATGTCAATCAAATCCAGTGGAAAATATTCAAAACAATACACAGAAATGGAAAGTTTAACTTTTCTTAAACCCATTTCAGTATTATAGACCAATGTTAATTTAACAAAAAAAAAATGGGTGTCAATCTTTTAACACTTTCAAAAGTGTTACTTTAACACCTGCTGACTTGGATACATATGGACACTTTAGGGTGTTAATTCAACACTGGCAGGTTACCAACTGTGGACTGCTTATGGAAATAAGTTGGATTTGAAGAGAAAAGCGCTTAAGGAAAATTATTAAGTGAGCCCCTTCTCAAATACGTGTTTCCAGGAAGGAGCCGTCACACGGGATTGCTCAGCCAATCAGACGCCAGCGAGGGTTAAAGCTGTGCTACATTAACAATCCAGTGAAAAATTAATTTAACTTTTTTTTCTAAAACTACTGTTTGTTCGAGAATTCTTTTAGTTTTTAAAGTATGAAATAGGACAAAACTTTTTCACGGTCGGTGCTGTTTTCACGTTCGACTTTGAAAAACAGAAATGTAATGATTCTGCTGAATAAAATGAATTTACATTCAAAGAAAATTAAACTCATAGCGAATCAACTAATTCAAAGCTGTCTTAACGTATAAACTAGCTATAGACTCTAACGAGACATGTTTTCAGTCCCGTTTGAGACCAGCATTAGCAGGTGGTGCCTCACGTTTTCAGTCAAACATTTTCATCATAACAACCCAGCAAGATCAGACATGTAATCCCAGAAACTGTTTTAACTAGACCAGTGGTTCTGCAAGGACTTACGAATGTCCGAAATTGCTAATTCCAAAAGAATTAAATGACACAGATTGATCTTTTTCTTCTTATTTCTTTAAAAAAAAAACAGAATGTACCCAATATTGAATGAAAATCAAACATTGTATGGGCAAAGTTTGTGTGAGTCACATCCCTGGACGTTCAGGACTGTTTGCAGGGGATAATTGGATTTGGTCAGGTCTTGTGGACATATTGTCGTCAAGGACCCTTCATTTTAATTGTAGGGGCATAGCAAGCCAAAGGGGTCAGTAATAGACCTGGCCAGGGTTTTGGAAATGGGGTATATATACTAAAGAGGAGGAAGAAGTTGGAGAGAAACATAAAAGTATCTGTGAAAGTTGTAGGATATTGAGAATCAAAGCACCGTTTTAGCTCCAGAACGAGGTCGGACCCTCCGAGCGACTGTAGAAAAACAACGTTAGAGAACATCTACAGATCTAGTCGTGAGAGATACAGGTAAGGATATTTTCATTCTGGTTTATTGTGACTGAAATCTTCTGGTCAAGCTTATCTGATTTTACCTTTTAACTCAACTGTTAGTTCCTAAAGTAAACTTGAGAGCTTAAGAACTCTGAGTTCACAGCAAATACTGGTTGGTCCAAATATTACAAATGGCAGTATTATTATATCATATTTTGGGATTGATTTCTAACAATCTGGAGTTTGTAAGTGGAAAAACAAAAATCACTTGAACATATAGCTTTTAGATAAAACATTTTTCGTGTTAATAATTCATTTCTAATTTAATGATCCATTTTCTTTTAGGCGTCAGTGTCATGTCTCGACTCATTTTGCTGCTGGTGCTTCTGATGTGTGTTAGCGCTCAGCTCTCAGACGCTCAGCACTGGTCCCACGGCTGGTATCCTGGAGGAAAACGGGAGCTGGACTCATTTGGAGCATCAGAGGTTATAGATATATATATATATATATATATCTAACAAATTTGATAATGTAGTCATTCATTGAGACTATTTAACTTGTGGTTATACCATCTGTTTTTTATTTTTATTTTTGTTTTGTTTTTCTTCTTCAGATGTCGGAGGAAATTAAGTTGTGTGAGGCAGGGGAATGCAGTTATCTGAGACCCCAGAGGAGGAATACCCTGAGAAACATTGTTGTAAGTAAGCACAGATTATCAGTGATTTCCTTTAAATGTTAACAACATTGTATTTGATTTTATAAAAATGTAATTAGTTGTTTTTTTCAGTAAAAAGACGAAGAAAAAAAAGTCCCTCAGTAACGCCTTGTTAATTTCCTTTCTTCACAGTTAGATGCGCTGGCCAGAGAGCTCCAGAAGAGAAAGTAACTGCTTCCTGTCTCCACTACGCTTTTCTACCTGGCGACCATGTTCTCCTGTGTCTTCATCTTGGAACAATTCTGTGTAGTTTTGTCTGAAGTGGTTTTTCTCAGTGGCAACTCAACGTGAAAGGTATACTAGCCCAAAATAAAGTGTCTATTTTGATACTAACCTCTTTTGTGTGCTTATTTTTAAAGTACTCTGAACTCTGAAAATGTTTAAATGTGAGTGCAAAAGGTAGAGTTTTGGCGGGCTAGTAAATAAAAATGAGATAAATTACACACTCGCATGAGTCATTTTAGACAATTTTTTTTTTTGTGAAGATCTTTTTTTCCCCCAAACATTAGCACAGATTAACTGGAGTTTGATTGGGTCTTTCTAACAAATGTGTTTGCTTTAATGTACCGGCTGGTCTGAAGTCATCAGTTGGCAGCCTCAGGTTTTCTCCAGGATTGCTTTAGCTCCATCCATCTTCCCACTAACTCCAACCCTTCTCGCTGCTGAAAATGCCACCTACCCTAACCCTACCCTACTGCCACAGGATATATGGTTAATTAACTAAAGCAGGAATACAATTGTTTGATAGTTTTCAGATTGTTATTTTTAAAACACTTTGAAAAATGCACTGTACTGAAACCAAAAACGTTGACTTTTTTTTTGACTGGATATGACCCAATTTGAAAACAGTTTTAAAAAAAAAAACATTAATAAAGAAATGGGCGATTATTACAACTACATCCTTCCAAAAGGGCAATAATGCAAGCATAGGTTCAAAATCGAGGCCAAGATTTAAATATGCATCCAGTCCGCTCCTTGCCGGTTTAGTAAATCTGTTTTTTTTTAAATTATTATTATTATTTATAAATCTCTTCAGAAGTGGGACTTGATGAAGAGGTGTGTTTTCCAAGGTAGGATATTGTCCAGCGGTTTTCAGCAGTTAGGCAACCCAATTTTTCTTTCTTTCTTTCTTTCTTTCTTTCTTTCTTTCTTTCTTTCTTTCTTTCTTTCTTTCTTTCTTTCTTTCTTTCTTTCTTTCTTTCTTTCTTTCTTTCTTTTTTGTGTGTGCTTTCTGTAGTCTGTGGTATGTTAATTTATGTTGTTTGCATTTCAATAATCAGATGCTAGAATAAATAAAATACCTGACAAAAACACAATGACAGCTGAGTTTTCTGCCTGTTGTGACTCTTATCTGGGTTACTTCAACTGCGCATGTTCAAAGCAACAGGGGACAAAGATGGAGGCCTCAGCTGTCTGTGCTCTGCAGTCTGCGGAGTCAGACGCTAAAAATAACACTTCTGGTTCCCTTAGTGTGGCTTTTGTCACAGATTCTGAAACAGTAATAAACAGTAAAACTGATAGTACCATGGTTAAAGGTGAGTTGTGTCTGGAATGTAAACATTCAGCCGGCTTATACCCTTACTTTCCTAGCCAACGTTAGCTTCCTCGGCGAGCTGACTAGCATTCGAGCTAGTTAGCTCCTTTATGCTAAAGAGGCTAACGTTTGCTGCAGGGAAGATTCAGTGTTTTAATGAGGCCTGTTGTTTAATGGTTTGTTTCCCAATTAAATGACTTAATTTATTCAGAATTATTATTTTTTTTATTTCAGGGACGGATATTAAAAGTGGCTAATATCTTGTTTTGATTCTCTAAAGTGAATCAAAACAATGTTTTTGCAGTGACGAGGTAAACTCTATTCTCTTGAAAATAACTTAAATTTGATAGACTAAATGATATGGATAAGAGATAAGAGTACATCAGCTGGTTTTCTGTGAATTTTCTGTGAAGGCCAGAAAGTTGCTGTGGGTATGACAACAGGAGCAAAACTAATTCTAATCAGATTCTTATTTGAAAGTGTTTATATTCAAACGCTCTACACAGTGCAGGAAGAGTAATTTTTATTTTTAAGTTAAACAACTCTTGTGCCTCACCTCCAGCAATATCAAAGCAGATTTCCACCCCACAGTTTAGTATGCTGTTGTACTAAGGTCATTATATTTCAATGGGAGTTGCCAAAATTGGCATGTTAATCAGGATATCTGCTCACAAACACTTTGTTGTTTTTTCAAGTTTTATCTTTTTAAGAGACGTCAGTTATACTCTGATTATGTCTATTAATAGAATAGACATAATCAGTCCAAAAAGCAAAAATGTAGGAAGTGCACACCTCTAGATGACTGGTTATCTGCAGCAATAGATGGGGGGGAACGGCATTACTCTGCTCTGTAGAGCTGGTCGCGCTGGCTCTCTCTCTCTGGCACCTTTTTAGAAGACTTGCTATGTTGTGGAAACAACATGGCAGAAAGTTTTTGTGGGTTTGATGTATTTGTTTTCAGTCTTGTTGAACGTTGACACCAGCCCATGGTTACTACTGACGTTTTGAGAGGTTTTAGTTTTGAACATTTACTTTAAAAGTTCACCATTACAGCTTCAGTGACACAGTGTTCGCCTTGGCCACAGTATGTATTCGTCATGTTCTATAGGCCGTACACCATATCATTTAGTCTATCAAATTTAAGTTATTTTCAATATTTTTGGATGTTTGTTTTGAAATAGTCCTTTATGGAGAGCTTTTGCGCAATCACAGAAAGACTAGAAAAATAATCATGGATTTGTGACATCAAGGAATCGATGCACAATTTGTTAGACAATAATAGTGACACCATGTTTTATGCAACAAAAGCCATTTATTTTTGAAATAAGACAAAAAAATATATTTTGACCATGCTCATTATTTATTGGTGTTGTAAAGAAATGTTATTACAGTGACAGCAACAAATTAACATAAAATATCAGAAAATTGAGTGTGAAACAATTAGTTTCATGCGTTTTAAATCAAATGTTTTAGTGATCTTAATGAACTGATAATTATTGCATTTAATACTGAGTGGGAACAAATGATAGAAATTCAGATATCCTGTGATGATGCCAATAAATTATTAGTTATTTTTGTTCTGTTTACAGTACAGTCACACAACTTACTGTAAGTAATCTTAATAGGTAAGTTTTGATTTTAGAGCAGTATTTGAATGTAGGGATAGATTTGCAGTCCAGATTTATGGATTTCTGCAACAAATCACGCAAAGTAATTACGAATATAAATAAACTATATTTTGCTAGTATTTTAGTGTTATTTCAGGTTTGTTATATTGAATACTCTGAATACTTTTTAAATGTAGAAATATTATTTAAAATGTTCACCTTATCTACGAAGAAATATCAAAAGTAGAAAATATTTTATAGAATTTTATGTGAAATTTATGGCGAGATAAAATTGACCAGAAGCCAAAGAAACAGGTGGATTCTCACAGTGTTAATTTAATTCGTCTACAAAATGTATTTTCTATGAAACATCTAAGGGGAGCGGTGGCATAACTTCAGAAAAAAAAAAGTCTCATAAGGCATTGCTTGAGTTATTTGGTCATCATGATTAATTGTATTTAATTCATTTTTGTCATGTAGAACAAAAGAGTGACGAAGAGCTGCTAGAGGGTCTCCTCACTGACTATTATTGCCACATTTGCTCTTCTAACCTGATGTTTGAATCCAATCGGGTGGCCCATTATGAGGTGAGCAGCGACGTCCAAGTCGTGGATTTCTGGCCTGAATGCTGTTCTGACAGGTCATATGACTGTGTTTGGTAATGTCTGCCATCTACTCC
Organism: Poecilia latipinna; assembly: GCF_001443285.1. Taxonomy (NCBI): domain Eukaryota; kingdom Metazoa; phylum Chordata; class Actinopteri; order Cyprinodontiformes; family Poeciliidae; genus Poecilia; species Poecilia latipinna. Next base: position 292,902 of record NW_015112945.1, on the reverse strand, counting down.
AACTGCAGGGAAAACAACACTCTCAGAGAGTCAAAACTTATCTGAATGCTATGAGAGCAGATCTGGGCAGAGGTTGCCAGGTTGGTACCTAATCCGTTTTTTTAATTTGTCCTCTGGGGCCTGGGGCAAAGTAAGGAGGATTTACATGAAACGGTTGCATGCAAAAGTGCTGATACTCCTCGAAGTTTTTTTTTCTGCCAAACAACTTTGTTCTGCCTCACGACTGTTGGCTTTTTGCAACAGAACACGTCCCGCGATAGAAACCGTTTCTGTGAGCTGTGCTACGTGGTGTTCAGCTCGCACGTGGTCGCAAAGTCGCACTACGAAGGCAAAATCCATGCAAAAAATCTGCGTAAGCGAAGTCTTCTCATGCCAGGCAAGTACTTTTTGATTGATTGAAAAGGAATCTGTTGAGGGGGTTTTTCCCCATATGTATCGCCAACTAATATTGTTCATACTCTTTGTGTTCTCAGAATTGTTCAAAGTTCAGCCACAAATTAACCTGAACTTTGTTTCCCACTGAACCCGCAGTCAAGGACACCGCAGTGCGTAACTCGCCAGCCGTCACCCAGGATCCCGTTGGCTCCGACCAGAACTCGTCCCAGGAGGACGACCCGGAGTGTCGCCCCGATCCAACCCCGACCTCAAACAACCCGGCTCTCTCGAACACAGGGGTTGATCTCAAAGATCCCAACAAGTACTGCGCCCTATGTGTCGCCTCTTTTAACAACCCTCAGATGGCCTTGCAGCACTACAACGGACGCAAACACCAGAAAAAAATGGCCAGAGAGGAGCTCCTCAAAGCGCATGGAAACGATGCGCAGCAAGGTACTGCAAGACAACGGGTTTATGTCACAATACATAAAATCTACCCAACTTTAAATAAATTAATTTTAGCTTCTTCTTGGCCTTGTTTTCTTAAACTGCGGAGATACTTGTGTATCTACAGATCACTCTTCTTTATTGTAAAGTGGTAGAAAAAAATCTACATTAAGATGGAAGAAATGAGATGAGCCTCAAAAACAACATACATAATTACATAATTAGATTTTTCCTGTTTGAGGTAGCAAATTGAAGTGAACCATCTTCTATCTTGTCTTAAATTTGTGATATTCTCCTGATGTATGCCATTTGTTTTGTCTCCAGGGAGCTCTTTTATGTGCCAGATGTGTGGCGTGTCAACCAACTCCCTAAAGATGTACCAGGCTCACATGCAGGGAAACAAACACCAGATCAGGTGAGAGCAAGACTTTGTTTTTCCCATTTCAGCTCAATTCAGTTTTTCTGTACAGCATAAATTCACAAGTATTGCCTGAGTCAGATTCAAAGTCAACTAGTTTTAAATAATTCAGTCAAGTTTAGTTTATTACTCAAATTGGTAAAATAAAGAAAAAAAAAACGTTTTCCATCTTAGGAAAACCATCGGGCTGCACGAAATCGCTGACTTGCTGCATTCGCTAACGTCAGACGAAGACGTAGCGAAAGTTTATTGCGTTTGTTAACTTTGCTGAAATTATATTTGAGAAATTACGGTCAAATAAATGTTGGTCTTTCACAAAACATCTGTAAAAGTACGTTAGAATTTGTGGATGAAGCCAAGAGGTATCCACAACTCTGCAAGGAACTGTGTGGAAAGTAAAATCCAACCAGGAGCTGCAGATGTTTTCACACCAGTTTTGAATATCGTTGGCTCGACCTGACCAGATCTACATGCCCCTCTACCCTCTCCAGTAGTTTGTTTGCGTTTTCAAATGGCGAAACTACTCCTTTTTGTCTGCTTAATGTTTGGTGCTTTGATAAACTGAATCAAATGAACACGATGCGTTTAATTTATATTCACGTGAAAGGAAATAAGCCCAACTTTTGTTTGTCTGTTGTTGGGTCAGGGAGAAGAAGTTGAGGATCCTTTTTAAATCCCAGCCAAAGGTCTACAGCACGTTCGCCGACGAACTGGCCGACTACATCCAAGTGCAAAAGGTCAGAGGAATCACCCCCAAGACCAGCGAGCTTCTCCCTGAAGAAAACACACAGAACGACGACGATTATGAAGAAGAAGAGGAGGTGCAGCACAAAGATCAGTGCGATTTGACTGCAGCGCCTGTTTTTCTGCCTAACTTCCCTCAAATTTCCCACCTTCCTCCTCAGCCTTATCCTGGGCCGCGGTTTGCTTTCACTCCAGCTCCATCCTGGCCTCCCATTGGCCGGCCCTACAGCTTTCCTCCTGCTCACCCAAGTTCCACACAGTTTACCGGCTGGCCCACAGACACTGGACGGCAAAGTAGACTCTCTACCTCCTCCACGTGCACCACATCGTCGTCCTCATCTCGTCACAGCTCAGACGGAAGCGAAAGCGATGAATGCGAAAACAGGAATCCAGAAAAGAGAAGAGCGAAAAGACACAGGGAAGATGAGGAGTCTGGCGCGGCGGAGAGCAGGACGAAGAGGCAGAGGATGGAGAGGAGTTATGACTCCGAGGACAGGAGGCGGGAGCAGTTTGGGGAGTCGGGGGAGGAGAGGAGCGGGAAGAAGCTTAAAGCTCACCGCAGGCAGACACGGAAACAGAAAGCATGTCAGCAGGAGGACTTTGAGGCGGACCAGGAAGGAAGCACGAGTGACAGATCACGTTCGCAGGCTAAAACCAGTGCTGAACCCAGCGAGAGTGGACACAGTAAGTCGGCCAAGCCCAGGAAAGAGAAGAAGAAAGCTAAGGAAGTGGTTGACACAAGGACAGAGGAGGAGAAGCTGTGGGACGACTCGATTCTGGGTTGTTGAAACTAATAAATCACACCAACACTATTACTTTTCTCCGATTATGTTCACCTAAAATGTCACTTTATAACACCTAAATTAATAAAATCAAACAGCAGTGTAACTATTTATGTATTGTTATTGGCAGCATTTTTACAAAGGAAAAAATAAGATCACTTCTGAAGGTCTAATGCTAGCTGGCTAGCCTTAAGTCTGGGGTTTTAAGGAAGTGAGTGTGTCTAGAGTGTTAATAATCACTCAGTTACTGAATATAGCTGAAAAGTTTATATTTCTATTATGTTTTGCTAACCATGCCATAGTAACCTTGAAATAAATTGCTTTGATTGTGATTTCCTCCCCCTCCCCATTTTTTTTTTATCTAGAACTGACTGTAGTGCCTTCGGTGTCCTCCGGTTGGCGATATCGAGCTTCAGTCAGAGCCTCAGTGGAGGAAATAAAAGCTCATGGATGCCGAAAGCTTAGTCATTTCTTTCCTTTCGAGCTCCTCTTGAGTTTTCGCTCAAAGGTGCACAGACAGAAGGAACGACGTTCGGCCTGCGTTTGTAACATTCACCGCTGAATATTTTCAAGGCCGTCCTGCCCTGTGGCGCCGCATAAAACGTGTGAAAGAAGAGGAAGAAACTGGATGCTGAGGCAGTTTTGACTCCGCGTGCATCAGCGTGTGATGTGGATGGATTTGCACACATGCTTGGGGTCGTACAGGTGCGAGGTTTCAAATGAGAACAACTCTTCGCAAACCTCAGCGATGTGTTCAGAACGGCATGTGACGAGGTCAAATGAGGCAGCTCACACTGCTCAAAGCTAGAAGAGGATTTGTTGTTGCAGTAGAAGATATTTGTTCTTTTTTTTTAACACAAAGATAAATTAGGTGTTCAGAGTAGTGTTTTAGTCCAACTGTAATCCACTGGTTTAACAATAATTCCTGAAAAATGGGTTTTCAGGATATGTTACTCAGATCCAACTGAACAACAGTTTATTTCAATAACTCAGTACGCTGCTTTTTCCATGTTGTCTCTTCGTCTTCTCCTACTACAGCTTTTCCTTCCAGCCAACTTTTCATTCATATTTTAAACAGCATCCTGAACAGCAAGCTTTTGTGACCCAACTTCCTCGTATTGTAGAGCAGGGCTGTCCAGCTCATCTTTATTTTGAGCCATATCGAGTTCATGAAGGACGAGTTATACCAGTTTTTTTTTTCATAGATAAAACCCATTAAATTGTTAAAATATTAACAAATGGCTGTCTCTGCAGTTCAGTAAATTCTTAAAATATTGAGCTTTTTTTTTTTTTTTTTAAATTGATGTGATTTGGCAGTGTAGAGATAAAAACTACACTGCCAAATATACTACACTGATATATTTTTACCACAACTTGTTAATGAAGATGCGTCTCTCTGCAGTCTAGAGGGCCACATGAAAAGCTTTCGATGGCCAGATTTGGCCCCCAGGCCTTGAGTTTACATGAAATAGGCCTGTGTGTAATGAATCTCTCCAATATACAGGTTTCACTGTTAGATTACGGAAGTAAATGTGTGTCTCAATAAATCTGAATGTCACTGAAATGTTCTTATTTTTGTGATTCACGAGCTGGAACTTGTATCTTGTGTCGACTCGTTGCTCACAGGGTGATTCATTTCAATTTATGTATGTTAATTTTGATAATTACTGCTTACAACTGATGGAAACTAAAGATTTTAACGATTTAATGCTGATTATGCAGTAAGGATATGCATAGTACACTATCGTGTTTATTGCATCTGAGTGAGTTGTTCGCAAGAGATCAATTTAAAATAGGAATTCACACGACTCAGCTTCCTTTGCTTTAACTTATTAAAAAGATCAAATAAACTCCGCTTAAGATGAACTATAAAAGTGTTTTTTAAGTGAAACTCCCTCAAATCCAAACTTCGAATGAATGTTCTCTCTTGTGAATGAGTACCGCTTAAAGCTACTGGTGACTTTATTCACACTAAGAAGTGTGAATAAAGCGACTTGGATATTTTTGCAGACAAAGAGACTGTAACACTCGACTGCATGGAGTAGAAAAGTGAACTTTAGAGGTTCAGCTCTGCCGTCTTCTGCTCAAAGCGTGGCGACAGAGACCAACAAAGGCTTCAGAGCTCCACGGCGCGTTGAGCGCACCTCTGAAGGCCCCTGAGATCTCCTGTTTTCAAAGAATCCTGTGGTCTCGTTCCCTGTCTCGCTCTGAACTTCGACCCCCGTAGAACTGTAAGCTGCCCACATCCTCTCAGTTTAAGACCCCCGCCAGGCCGCCCCAACAGCACAGGCACTGCTGAGCTTGAAGGATCAGACGGCTTATTGGCAGAACGTGATGTTCTGGCATTTGTTCTTGAATTGTTGCTTTTCAAAAACATTAAAAGGCTAAATGGCACTAAAGTCCAGTAATTCAATTCAATTCGGTTTATTTCTATGTTGCCAATTCACGACTTGTCGACTTGAGGAACTTTACAAAAAAAAAAAAGTAATTTAAGTTCAATCTCACATCAACTCATGCTAGTCATTAACAATGCTTCAAGTTCAGTTCATTTTCCAAATTACAGAGCAGACACACAAAAAAGATAGAGAGTGCAGGAGTTACTTTCTATGTTGATGAAAAGTAAAAAGACAATAGAGCAGCGAGAGCGTCGTGTTGCAGCGTTGCCCCTCCAGGAAGTGATCACGACCAAACAGCGTGGCAGATTATTTGTCTCAAATGGATTTCCCCTCAGCAATATAAATTAATCGTCCAGATTCAGTTCTTTCCTAAATGTCTTCAGTAAATTGGGTTGGTTGAACCTCCAGTCTTGTCCGATCCTAACCTGTGAAATGCATCCTGTTTGATGTTTTCCTCACTTAAACCTGACAAAGAAATTGGAAAACATTTGAGCCCCCCGTTGGGAGTTGAAATATCAGGTTTATATGTGTTGAGTGTGCAGTAATCACAAGCTGAAATGCTGCTGGTTCAGACTGAACCCCAGAAGCACTTTTTGACGACGGGCTAATTTCTAATCACTGCTGGTAAATCCCAATATCGGGTAAATCTGATATTTGTCAGAGGACGTGGCAGTTCCCATGGAAACGGTGCGCTGATGGGCCTTTCATCCTGCCCTCCATCATCCCACCTGACCACACACACACTCCCCCAACAAAATCTGCAAAGCGTAGGTGTGTAACTCACCTGTATCAAACTCCAGGCCTGTTAAAAGTTAAGAAGAAGTTAAGGGTGTTTCCTTTCTGCCACTCATAACTGATTAGTTTTAGTCTTTGAGCTTCTTCTGATTGTAATTCCCCCCAAATCAATTCTAAATATTCAGGTTGACCAGTAAAGTTGTCCTTTGATGGTTTGGGCTAACATGAACCGTGTGAGCCCTTTAAATACGAGGACGTGCTGCACTGTAACGACTTCTGAGTAAAAACTGAGACATTTCAGCAAGACATGAGGAGGCTGCTTTACTCTGATGAAAGGATGAATAATGCGTCTCATGTAGATATTATTCATATAGATCACAAAGAAATCTAGTCAGTGCTGTGCAGAGAAATACCTCAGGGTTTCATATTTGGACACAAATGATGCAGCGATATCCTGCTTTTAGTACTGAGCTATATAAAGATGATCAGTAATAAAACCACACAGGCTGTTATTAGTTAACCTCCATTGCAGGATCACCTGAGATCAATTCCTCTGCGTTGCTGTTTATTCACCTTCGCTATCTTGCTACATAGGGAATTCAACTGTACTAAAATGTCTTGTTCAGTTAAAGATCTAAAAACCTAAATCATGGATGTGTTACGAGGCGGCAGCAGAGGCAGCTCTGGTGGTCCAGTCGAATTCTGGATTTTAATGCTGAAATGAAGGATTATTTGAAATCAGTTTGGTTTTTGCAGCTGCTCTCTGTTACAGAAAAAGAAAAAAAAAAAAAACATGAGCTTGTACGCGGTTTAAAATAGTTTCTTTAAACCAGATTTAAAGAGTCTCTACATAATATAAAAACACTTTCACTTTGTCTCAGATGTTAATAATCTTTATTTGCCAAAAAAAATAGAATAATCTTTTCACTAAATCATATCAGTTTTCTCTAAAAGCGTGTATTTTTTCGTTTTAGTCCCGCCCCTGTGGGCTTTACGCTTGTTTCACATGGCATCAAGCAAAGAAATATAACAAATAAATGCACACAACGATTAAAAACTGCTTTATATTATGATTTTATTCTGATCACTAATAGATTGATATCCCAGTTCCGTAAGTCGCTGTTCCCTCTCCATTTGGTGCACTGAGCTCCTAAAGCTGCACACAGGGCTCTGCTAGACTCTAGGTCACACACCTGGCTCCAGACCACAGCGCTGCAAGCTGCTGCTCTCTCAATACACATGTTTTTTTTGGGGGGGGGTTTTTTATTGTTTGATATGCGGTATCATGCCTGCTCTTATCGTTACCACTTGTTTTCATCTGCTTGAAATGATCGTGGCGACGAGACACTCACTGCTCCAAGTGAGAGACTACAATAAAAATTTAATTCAATAAAATAACGAGCATCAGGTTTTATCGCAGATCGAAGTCGTTTTTTATGTGTCAGCAAAACGTTGGCATGTTAAGTCTTAAAGTTATCGTGAAACTGCGCCAAGTTAAACTCTGAACCATCAAAAAGTAAGCACATGTTTAGTGAATGCAATTTACACAGGTGTAAACTGGGTTTACACAGAAAGTGTTGTGTTGGGCCAATCCTCCCGGTGTGTGTTTGGGCTCCCCTGATAGGCCCTGTGTGTGTGTCACACCGGGGTGGTGACTTTGAGGCAGACTGGCCCATCAGCAGCACAGTTCCTCCCATCATCTCTGACTGACTGACAGGCAGATAGCAGGAACAGAAAGCGTCGGCAGCTGCCTTCATCGATCACTCATCTTTTACACACACACACACACTCTTGAACACGGTGGCGAATCAACAAAATGAACGCTCCGCTCCTGTTTCGGCTTCTACTGACAGCAGCTTCGATTTGGACATTTGGTAAGATCGTGACATTTTTTTATTGTTCTTTTTTTTTTTTTTTTGGATTGCAGTGTTGTACGCACTGTTTCTCCGTAGCAGACTCCGTAGTGCCTGTTGTTTAACTTTGCTCTCCTGCCTTGTGTTTGTGCTACAATTTGTTATGTGATTTTTAAAAAAATAGATTTTATATAAATATATATATATGCAGTAAAGATCTGTGTGTTGTTACTCCTGTTGCGCTTACTGCAGGAGGCCTTCACAGAGGTCAGCTCCTCTTTTGAGCGGCATCATAATTATTTGTGTTCTGTATTCGGCAGCGAGTTGGATATTTTCTTAGACTGCTTGTTTGTTTTCTTGAATTTGTGCATTTTATGAATCTTTAATAGAAAATCATCATTCAAGCGACTCAACAGCAAGCAAACTTTAACTCGTCCTGCACTGTCAGCCGGTTATCTGTACATTGTAATATCAGCGATTTCAACTGAAATATGTGGACATAAAAAACAAAAAAACGTAAGAAACAAAGTGTAAAAGGCTTCCTAGCTTATTGTGAATTTAGATTAAGTAAATCGTCCGATGGAGGCCTCTCGCTTAAATATTTTATACGTTCTACATTTCCATTTCCAAAAGTCCCCCTCTCCGAGTTTCACATTTTGTTTCAATTGCATTTTCAGTGTTTTCCTAAAATCGGCTGAGTTGATGGTGTTTTCGTCTTTTCTGCATGAACTGTAGGGAAAATAAAGAAGTGCTCCCTAAGCTTTACAGACAACAAACACTGGTTTTTGCAGACGGAGGCCCCAATATGCATTTTTAAAAATCTTTTCAGACTTTGTTTTGTCTTGCTCTACTCAACAATAAATAAATGAAAAGATCTTAACTACTCTTAGCTAGACCTTTTTAGTTGTTGGTGTTTGACTTTCTTTATTATAATCTCAAACTTTGTGTTTTCGCTCTCTAGGTTTGTGCCAACCAGTTGTTTACCCTGCGATCAGCAGCACTGAGAGTATTGAATGTGACTGTGGTAAACTCAACTGTGACTCTGTCTACTGGTTCCGAACTGTTCCCAGCGAGGGCAAAGCAGAGTTTATTGGCAGATCCAACAACGCTGACCGTTTCAACTATGGGTCTTCATACGAGGCAGACAAACATCGCTTCAAGCTAAGCAAGAGGGGCAGCTCGACCTTTGTCCTGCGCATCATCAATGTGACTAAAGCGGACGCAGGGATTTACTCGTGCGCCACTGTAATGGCTGCTAGAGAGATGCATTTTAATCCTGGGGTTGTTTTTCGGCCAGGAGGTTAGTATACTGAAGTTCTCTGTTTTGCTTCGGTAAGTCTTGAGTGTTTATTAATGCGTGTTGGGAAAAGTTTTAATGCAATCTCTGCCAGATTTTTATAGCCACAAGGGGTGTAGGTAAATGGATGACATCTTTTGCACTATAACAACAAAAATACAAATGAACTCACAAGTGGAAGTAATTGTGCGCCAGGCAATGACGACCAATGAAGTTTGGATACGATTCTCTCTCTCTTTTTTTTTTTTTTTACAATTCAACTTCCACCTTCTCCACTATTTTATAACTTGACATAAAAACTACAACCAATCCAAACATAAAGACTCAGTATATTCCCTTGTTTATTTCGTTCAAGATCAGAAGATATTCTCCAGCCGACCTTTTTCTGTTTTCTTTGTTTGGCCATGCTGGACTCACGAACGGTCTCTTGCTGCTTTTCCTGTGAGACGTTAAGATGCCGTACACATTCGTGGAGGATTTACGAAACTTATCTCAGATTCTGGCTGAACTCCAAAATGTTCATTCCTTTGAACTACAAATGTAAAATAATAACGGGTTTAAGATGTCAGCTTTTGGATGTGGCATATCTATTGGACATGATTGTTCATCAGCGCATTACTGTCTGCAGATAGAAATGCAAGAAATAAGGCTCAGCATGGTGAAAGGAGAGTCTCCAAAAGCGTGCATCATATAGCGAAAAAACTTTAGGGCCTTTAAGATTTATGAAAATAGCAAACAGATCAAAAATACTGCAACCCTCCACATTTATTGACCGCTTGATGAAGATACGCTAAAAGCTTTTAAAACGCCACCCATAAAAAAAAATATGTTTTTTTAAAAGATCCACCAAAGGAGCAAATATACTTAACAACTATTTTTCAAATAAGTGTATCTGGACTGTTTTGTAAAGTGTGCTTCACTTTTTTAAAGTGTCAAGGAACGTTTCATGAAGAACTTCTTATTGGGTCGATGGCGGTTCAGGAGGTCGTCCCGTTGGTTCGAATCCTTGTCTCAGACACATCACCCGCCTTGCCTTCTGCTGGTGGGCCGAGGGTCTGGTGGCTCCGGTGCGTGGCAGCATGGCAGCCTGTCCCAGGGCAGCTGTGGCTACAATGTAGCTCACCACCATCATGAACAGAGCAAATGTAGTGTGAAGCGCTTCGGGGTCCTCTGGGCTTCATAAAGCGCTAGGCGAGGAGAAAAGACAGACAATGCATGACTTTCTCTTTTCTGGGGATCTAAACATTTTGCTCTCTGGATCTCACTTTCTCTTAAACGCTACTGAAAATGGGAAAGACCAGAGAGCATGACATTCAAGTAAGGAAGATGTGTAGGCCTCAACGAAAGTTTCAGGTGTATTATTTTTTATCTTATCCCTGCGCATAATTTCTAAATCGCAAAGCTGCTTGGACCGCAACAAATATTAACCACATATGGTATTAGGATGCTGCAGCCTCTCTCGTCTAGTAATCGACCGCTTGTTCTTTAATACGACATGAAATAACTCAGGACGGCAAGAAACTGCAACAAAGTTGTTTCGCTGCCAAAACGCTGATGCATCAAAGTTTCATCTTCCAAGAATAAAATTAAATAATTATTTTGATCTCAAAACTTTGCATCTATTCATCGTACGCAATGAACGCAAAGCTGAAATACCTTAAGACGGCTTAGTTTAGCACTTATTCCAAATCAAATGGTCATCTCACAGTTTAAAACTCTCACTTTGAATGATGGGACAACAAACCTAGTTTTTCAAAGTGAGATGCTACAGCAACAAAAGATTAATTTATACCCGGGATTTTTACGCATCGTCAACCGGCGGTGCTAAATAAATGTGGAGGTCCGCGTACGTAAGAATTTGCTGCAATGATTCACATAAAATGATCTTTTGGTTTTTTTCTAACTTTACATGTGTGGCTCTTTTCGGCAGAGACCCGTCCAACTTTGCCTCCAGTCACGAAGCCTAAACCCAAACCCAGCTGCCCTTGCTCTTCCAAGAACCAGCCTCAGGGTACGTGAGGTTTTTCAGCAGCTTCACCATGACGACACAAGATAATAACTCTCTCTGCTTGGAGGGTGCAAATGTTGTCAGAATGGAATCAAACCGAAGCAATAGAAGACAATGTAAACGACAGAACCTGAAGGCAGATTATACAAGAGTGCAGCTAAATTATGTGCAAAAGACTGACTGAATCCCAATCAGTGTAAATGTAACGCTTGTTTTCTCCAGACGGCTGCGACTCCCTGATTTTCTGGCCGCTTGTCGGAGTCGTTGCGGGCTTGGCTCTGGGTCTTCTCTGCACGCTGTATTATTTCAGCAGTAAGTGCTGCTTTATGCAGTTTCTTCTGTGGGATGAACATCTGCATCATCAAACATTCAAATATCACATCTTTTTTTTCCCTTTTTTTTTTCCACCTTCAAACTGTTTTTGACTGTTTTCCCAACAGGACTGCCCAAAAAGTGTCACCACCACTTTGTGAAGTAAGTCCAGATGTAGAATTGTTTCGGCTTCTTTCTATGAAAAATGTTTTTGTTTTTTTCCCTCTTCATTCTGTTTAGACTTATCTCTATAAACTGATTTACTTTTGTTTTCTGTTATTAAGGAAGAGGCTGATGAACTGAAGAAATTCATTTTCTGCTTTTGCTGAACCTTAAGTAAGTATCCTGTGCATTAGGTAATTTATAATTGTTACATTTATTTAAAAACTAACAAAGCCTGCTCCTCTGACTGCAGGTGCAGCATTTGAGATGCCGGATCGCTTCACTGCAGCTCTTCATCGTCTGGAGACTGAGCAGCTTGAAGCACCCTGAAGATCTTCTTTGCTAAAAGCAATTACCTCTAAATGGAGAACATGTCCACAGCCTGAGGCAGGACATTGTTGTATTATATTGTCAAATATTAAGAAATTCTTTTAGACAGATTATTTTCATGTGTCGCTGATTCATGTGTTTATCATTTAGTCATTTTACTTTCAACTAAAAAAAAGATCACATGTTTATTTTCTCTGTATTATTGTTACATTTTTTGACAAAATTTTTTCTTTCTGTTATTTTTAGTTTAAAAAAAAAATCACCTGGATATTTTCTGCAAGCGTACGCTCATTTCCTGCGTCGTTTTTGCCCTTTTTGTATTTATTTGTTTGCGTCACGTCGTTTCAGAAGTGTTGCACGTTCACGGCTGGATCCCAGAGATGAGAACACGTTTTATCTGCTGTTGAAACGAATAAATTTATGCTTTTCCACCTTATCGCAGAGAGACGAGAGTTTCTGTCATCGGTTCTGGATGGATGGAGGGTAACGATTCGACGCAGCGTTAGGAACCTAGTGACAAAGGACATATTCAGTTTTTGGAGGTTCTCAGAAGTCCTCTACTTCAAAACAGAAAAATAAAACGGAGCCGAGTAGTTGTGTGTACCCGTTTGGAGATGTTTGGAAGTGGGCGTTGTACTTCCATTGTCAATATTGTGTTGAGCGGAAGTTGAGTAGGTGAGTGACAGGGTTCGGTTTTCTTCTTCTAGTTTTGATCTGTGACTTGCATCATATTCAGTTTCTGTTTTAGCTGCAGCCAATATGTGCGTGCTGGAGCTTTACTGTAAGTGTGGAGGGTCTAAGGTCATTTTACAGCACAATGTGTGTCTACTGCTACCTCAAACACACACACACACATCTAGTAACAACCCTCAGTCACATACACGTTCACACCTGTGTGACTGGGGAGTGCAGAGGGCTCGGCGGAGCTGGTGGTGGTGATGCGGGTCTCGTTCAGGGGGGGTAAGGGGGGCTGCACAGCCCCTTTTCCTGTGTGCCGAAGACGCAGGAGACAAAGAGCCATGCTCTCAGGAGATGCTATCGCTCCGCTCAGCTTTGAGCTCCTCATCTCGTCTCTGAAACAAAGCGACCGCAAAGAATACCACACAGAACCACAAGCTCTGACAGCTTCACAGAGACTTAAGAGAAAGACACATAAGACTCTTTGGAAATGAAAAACACGTCAACGAAAGTTAGAATGAATAAAACAATGTGGAGGATTTTCTTAAGCCTTTTGTTTTTTTTAAAAAAAATTATGTTATCATTAATAATGTGATGCAATATTTAGAAAAACTGTTTTGTGGTTTATTTCTGTTGTGGTACCATCAGATATTTGGTGAATATCTGTAAACAGCGGCGACGTTTTTTTTCGTGCATGCAGTCAGATAAAGCCAGGAAAACACGGCAACAAGTTGAGTTTCAGAACAACTTTTATTGAGTGAGTGTAAAAAAAATCATCCATTTCCAAAAAAAAAAGAAAAGAACAAATACCGTGTAAGAACATAAAATTAACGTATCAGGCAGCATTGGAGAGCATGACGAAGTCAGTAACCGTCATTCAAGCGGTCTCTTTGAACTGGCCATGGCCCAGTTTCCTGTGTCAAGTTAGGTTTTGTAAAATGTTCCATCATACTGTTCCATTTCATATCAAATGTATTAAAGCAGCACATTTAGAAACATCAGTGTTGACCCAAGTGTTTCACCAAGGGTAGAAAGCAACGGCAGCAATAAAAATCAACAAGAACAATAAACAGAATAAAAAGTTGAGAACATCAATCAAACAGGTCTGAACTCAAATTGAAGGCAAGGGCAACGAAATGAAATTAGTTTTCAAGAGGGATTTTAAAAAACTGCGCAGACTCTGCAGCACAAATAGCAGGTTGTTTCGCTGCAGCGACAGTAGCTTGATCTCTGCTGCGCTTTAATTTGACCATCGGTGTCTGGCTAGATGTCAGTGCTCTTTTTGGACTTCAAAACAAAAACAGCTAAATGATTAGATGCCAAAACATCTAAAACTTTAAAAGTAAGTAAAATAATCTCAAAATTAATATGAAAATGAACAGGCAGCCGATGTGTAAACCTGCTAAAACTGGGTGATATGATCAAGCCTTGGTAAATGTTAGAAGACAAGCGATGGATAGACGAATTTAAAATGGGGTGGAGAAAGGTAGGGAAACATAAAAATGATGAAAAAGAGATTAATTATTACACATAATCTGTTTCTTGGCTTTTTTTTTTTTTAAGTCGGTGTTCCCTATTTAGGAATCCAGATCATAATTTAGGGCGTATTAGTTTTTATTTTGTGAATAATTAATTTAAAGATTTGAGCCAGTTTTGCCAGTTCTGTTGCCCCGTAGAGGGGTCCAGTAGATCCGGTCTGTTTGGAAGACAGGATCAGTAATTTTAGGAATGATGTGTTGGGTCATCATAAAATCATAGACAAGAGTTTTCATGAGGTGCCGCATAAAGTATAGAATTTTTTTTTTATTTTTTCTCTGATTATGACACACAGCCTCTCCCGTACCTGTTGCCGGCAGAAATAAAATATTGCAATTTTTTTTTTTTTTTTTTTACAAGAACAACAAATTTGACTGACGTAATATTTTAATGGATGTGTTTTGTAATAGTTCTGCAATAATCCATTTATCAAAAAAAAGTTTTCAGGAACATTGATATACAAATTAAACAACATAATATAATCGATATTTTGTATTATGTTAGTCACATTATGAATAGCTGTTGCTTTCTTGTTTTAAACAAACCACGGAAATCTCAAGCTGACCCAGATCCACTGTATGTTGTTGTGATGTGCTTTTTGAATATTTATTTTCTAATCTCTTCCACTAAATAACTGAAAGCAGATGAAAACTTTAAACTAGCAGTAGTATCATTAAACAGCTTTACAATCTTTTTTCTGATTACAAAATGTTTAATAATAATCTTGCCATAAAAGAGAGTTGAAATAAAATAAAATAAAAATTAAAGTTAAAACTGTTTGACATATTTTGTTGGGAACAACTGTGATGGAAATAAAGAAGTGGAGTAAAACATAAAGATGCGAATAACAACATGATGCTGCGTCACCATTTACTCTCTTCATTTTAATAAGAAAGTGTCGCTCTGCTCCTTCGCTTCATTTCCTGGAAGAGTGTTTGTGTTAAAAAAAATTTAATTTTTGGATCAATTTTTTTCATGTCATGTGCATGATTTTACCTTGTAATAATCTGAATCTTTTTGAAATTTGTAACTGTGAAAGCAACAAATTAATGAACATAAACACTGCAGAAAAAAATAATTATTCCAGCCGCCCGTTTAAAACCTCCAGGATGAATCTGCTATAAACTTCAAATTTAATGTTCAGCTTGTCATGACGGCTACACATAAATATATCTACATTTTCTAATTTTAAAAAAAAAATGTCTTACTCAAGACTATCATCGACTTCCTAAAAAAAAAAAAGACAAACGTATTTTTTTTACACCATCTCCTCTCAAACTTTATGTAAGTGATGTCTCTCAGCATGCTTTTAGCTTTCTATTTCAACAAGTATTCATCATACGTAATACAATATGATATGAACGTGTTAGCATTTTCTTCTTGTACAAACCGGCTGTTCAATTTCTATTCAAAATGTTTTCGTTTTTGAATCTCTCCTTTGAAATTTTACCTCGTGAATGAAGTGAAACGGACGAGAGTCTGGGCCTCAAATCTGTCAAACCTTCAGACGTGCTGAAGATCTGAAGCATATGCTCCACCTGTGACGTGTTGATCTAAACAACGTTTCTTCACATGTTTTGTATTTACAACCAAATTCCCAACATTCTACAATTTCAAACTTAAGCTTCTATACGTCTAAAATGAGAGCATAATTTTGTTCCAAAACCTACCACAGTCTGAACAACCCTTACAGGAAGTCCTCAGTGAAACAGGAAAAAAAAAAAATGCCCTGACATTTTGGTGTGCCCAGCGTTCTGCACGTTTCCAGTTGCTCCCCTTCCGATCTCCCCAGTCCTTCTTCCTCCTCTTGATCCGCTTGCTTGGTCTCCACATCCCAGCTTCTCGTCTCCATCAAGCAGACGAACGACCTTCATTCTCTTCAGCTTTAATGTTGCTCAAGCCGGTCCTCTGCTCGGGGAGCCGGTGTTTCTTTCTCACCGGCTTCCCCCTGGTCACCCGCAACGCGAAACGCTCACATCTGAGAGTTTCAGTTTGGAGACCCCCTGTGTGACTAAGACAGGGAAGCCCATGCAGGTGTGCCTCGATGGGTGAGTCACACCTGAAACAGAGACATGGAAAGGTGAGGTGGGCTAACTGAGCCCGTTCTGACTGGGTCTTCCCTCCGACAAAAGAGCATCAACAGAATCCCCTGCTTACTGAAAACGTTGCTAAGACTGAAACCAGACATCTTTCCATCTGGGTTCGATTTGAAATAGACGTAAAAGCAGCTTAATAAAACTGAATAGCTTCCAGTTTTATAGTGTTCGTCCTCAGTTGCTATGAGGCAGTAGCAGTGGTAATAGCGAGATAATTTAATTTGTCTGTTTTGTCTGCTGTTTCATTCAGGTCTTTTATCGCCTCCCACCAGTGGAACAGAAATCACCCACAGGTGAGAAAAAATGTCAGAACTAGTTGCCTATTACAAAGTCGGCGCTTTTATTTTCCATCACAGCACAGGAAATGTGACGGGCTTTCGAGTTGCGCCGTAGCAGCCATGTCTCCCCTCGCTGAAGAGTTTCACTTCCCCTCAATTGTTAGACCAGCTTTTGTCTGAACTGGTAGAAAATATTCACCCAGGCACACAGAAAGTCTGACTTCTGAGCGTGTTCGTTTTGACCCATTGCAACTTCGGACTTCCACATGTGCACGACACACTTTTCAGATTTTCAATTGTAAAAAAAAATCACATTTTCAAGCCATTTGTTGCGTTTCACTGCACAGTTCTGCACAACTTTGTGTTGATCTGCTACAAATGTTCCCATTAAAATTCAGTGAATTCTGCAATGTGGAAAGTGTTCAAAGGGGTTTGAGTGCTTTTGCAAATTATTGTGTGAAGTGCTTCTTGTGGCATAAAACTTTGGTCCAAATATTCAGATTATTTTCTGGATTAGTTTATTTTTATTAGCTTTATAGAATTCTTCAGTAAAGCCAGATCAAAAACACACATTACATCTTTAAAATACTGAATGGATCCTTCTTTTGTCTCGTTTTTTTTTTAAAGGGCACATCTGTGCAGCTGCAGCACAAGAACCTGACGTTTAGTCACGAGCGTTTCTCAAACTGCTGAATTTGTCTGGTTAAACATTTTCCACTTAACGCTGCTTCAGACTGCCAGACTCTAACCCCAAAGTCAACAGCATCGTCTAATCATGATATCCACTGTCAGTGAAGGTGGGTTTCATCAGGACGTTTGTGGTTCTGTAAGCTGTGAAGGTCCAAACACTAGTGACGGGTCTGTGGTCAGAAATACAGCAAGCCGCTTGTTCTTCAGCGTCGGTCCATCCTGCAGCACCAACGTGTCATCTCAGTGTTCAGACGTTCAGCAGGCGTTGCAGTTGTGACCCGGTTGCTGTTGCCATCTAGTGGTTTAAATTATACAATATACTGCTGCGACGCTTTCTTGATATAATAAATTATTGTTCATGCGTTTTGCACAGCTTGACGTGGGCAATGCTGCTTAACTTAGACACTGAAAATAAATCAGTATCATCATGTATTTGAAAACAGAAGACAGCACCGTACAGGTCCGTCTCAGCAAGTGCGAATATAATTGAAAAGTTAATTTGTTTCAGTAAATAAACTCAAAGGTTTGCTGCACACAGAATATTATATTTAACCTGTTGACCCCCCAAGAAGGGGGTAAGATGAACTTCCACCTGACAAAAACATACAAAAATAAATCAATAATAGACTCACAGTTATCAGATTAAAGCAGATGAACGATCGTGGCTCGCAGGTAATGAAAACCCAGAATAAAGTTTCTAAGAAAACAAACCAATAAAGAAAGATTTTAAAGTAATGAATATTCCCAGTGTTTTGTATCCATACATACTAATATAAAGTTTAGTGGAAGGATTGCTGAAGTGCTTTAATGTTCATGTTTTCACTTTGCTTGACAGGCCAGCAAACTTGAATGACCTAAACCTCAGAGGTAATCTGAGAGTAATCTTTAGCATCGGTATGGGATGACGAAGGATTCTCCCTTACGAAGTTTTAACAGAGGAAAGATGGAGAAAGGACGCCAACAAAGGGAGAGAAAAAAAACCCCAAAACATACTGACACGAATTCTGAAAACTCCAACCAGCTTTATATGAAAACAGGGTGAAACATTTGATTTGGGCAGAAACTGTTTACAGTTATAGTTGCACTTTCTACTTCCCTTCCCTTCTACCCAGCCGCCTTCTTCTAGCCCACACACTGCTGTGTTAGTGTGCCAATAGGTTTTTTTTTTTTTTTTTTTGGATCAAAATGTGCTGTTTGATGCTCTGAACCAGGAGGCAGAGGAGCAAAATGCAGATCTGGTGGGCTCCACTTCAAAACGCCGTGCAGACCACGACCAAACTGCAGGAGGGCTCTGCAAGCTGCAATGATCCCATTCGACACAGAGGAGAAGAAGGTTACAGCTGGGGCGTGGTTTTCTGATATCTCACTGAACTATCTGTCGTCAGCGTTCAGTAAATACCAAAGAGACGGCTTCGACGGTTATCATTGCCTGGAAAAGGTTAAAAATGGACCAAAAAGTGATACAAGTTCTGTTGCTTTTATTTCTTTGTCCACGTAAGTTCGATTTAATCTTATTTTTCTCATGATTTTTCATTGTTGTGCATGTGCATTGAATGACAGCAGAAGGAAATGATTATTGTTCTCATTTTACACAATTCAGAAATCCATTCTGCTGTTGAAACAGTAGGAGAGGGACAGTTAAAGAAAGTCAAGTGTACGCTTCCTTCGAAGGGGACGATTGTGTTCTGGTTTAGAGTGGTGGAGGACCAAGGCATGGAATTCATCGGGTCTTTCTCCCCTGCTGGTCAAGAAAAAACTCCTGGAGCCAACCACGGCAAGAACCTCATTGTAGAAAAGCAAAATAATGACTTTGTTTTAACGGTGAAGTCCTTCAACAAGAAAAGTGACAGTGGGATGTACACCTGTGCTGCTCTTGTCAGCGGAAATACGCTCTCGTTTGGACAAGTAACTCAGCTTCAAGGTAAGCTTTGCTTTATTACTCAACCCGATAGCTACATTTTATGTGGAGTAACATTTATCAAATTCTGCTCTTTTTTCAGGACCAATTAGAACGACAACAAAACCACCAGTAATCCAGGTCTCCACCACCAGGCAGACGACAACAACTCCGACCAGCTGCCATTGTAGCAATAAGGACAAATCAGGTACGCAGACCAAACTTTAAGTACAACACAATATCGTCTGCATAGTGACGAAGCTGCGCAGAGAAGCAGGCGGTAAAACCAGCATTTATTTAGCAGGTCCTTCCCTGTTTTGTGCTCCGATCATACTGGGCCCACTGGCCGGAGGCTGCGGCCTTCTTCTTCTGCTCCTCATCATCACCATTTTATACTGCAACAGTAAGTCGGGCTGACGTTTTGCACCCATAATTCACCCAGCTGTGGTGGACATTTCATTTTGTTGTGCAAAAATGAAATAATTGGTGTGGAAGTTTAAATAACCGTCTTCATTTGTAATGCCTTCTAGAAATAAGGACTCGGAGATGCCCTCACCATTACAAAAGGAAGTGAGTTGCTCTTTTTATTTTCATAATATTATATTGTCTTAGGGTTTTGAGGATGAAGCATTACGGGGGAAATTTTTTTACGTTTTTTTAGTTTTGTTCTCTCAACCATAAAGATTACGTTAAAGTAGTTGTTCTTACATTTTATCCCAAGCGATACGCTCATTTGAAAACTGGTTTTCAGAAAATGCATTAACTATATATTTAAGTTGCTCTTCATATGGCTGACTTTTAAAATGTTATTTGTAATATCTTATAACAAGTGTATGATTGATAGTCTTTTAGAATATTTTAAGTTTGTTTACAAACAGGCCTACATGTACAATAAATTATAAACCGCCTACAAGATCCTTTGAAAAACTTTTTCCTTGGTGAAATTGTTGTATCAAGTGCAAACTTTATTTTTAATTTTCAATTATTCACATTTCTCGCTAGGCCGAGGATGATGGCTCCTGAGAAACAACTGACCGATCGGTACGTCTGAAACGGATGTAGTGACTTCGTGTGCAGTTTTTCAAAGTGCAGCTATATTTCCCCCCTTATGTTTGTCACAAAAAAATGTTTTTAACAATAGCTTGTAAAATACAAAATTAATAATCTGATGTCAGACAAAAAAAAAGTTTGTGTGTGCCAGAAAACATTTAGTGACTGAAGCGGAGAGAGAGAGAGCTTTGGTTAATTATTAGTTATGTCAAACTTATTATTATTATTATTATTATGGACATGAAGTTTTTAACTGAGGTGCAGATTAATGTCAGAAAACAATTCGCTGCCGTGTTTGCATCTTTTTATTATGTCATGCGACAGTAAACTTGCCCAATCCTAATTGTTGCTGATGTAACTGAAGACGAAACTGAGAATATATTATTATTGTTTATATTACAAACTAACCTTGTTGTAACTGTATATACATATTTTTTTCTCCTCTTCTTTGCTCACATTTACAGTACTTCGATCTGAATTTCCTCTTGAACTGAGATCAAACTTTTCCGTCACACTTTAGCTTCCTGTTTGTGCTTCAAGCTTTTTATAACCACAGTTCGATTGTTCAGCTGAAATATAACGTGCTTCTGGGACGCGTGTTTTCTTTCATTGTAATACATCATTTGGTCAGCCAAACTAATAATAAAGAAGAACAAAATCTGAAATCTTAATTTTGCATGTTTTTTTTTTTTTATGTTTGCGTATTAAAAAAAAAAATCCTCTACAGTTCAGGAAAAACAAGATTTCTTTCTCTTCCTTTTCTTTTTTTAATAATTCCAGTCAAACAAACTTTCCTCGCGTGTTGCGTTTTTCTTCTCTTTATTTTATAGTATTTTTCCACAGATGTAACAAACTCTTGAGAAGCTGTGAAATTACAATATTTGAGACAAAGACATTCGCTTTAAAACCCACTGGAGTGGAGAGGAAGCGGGCTGCTGCATCAACAGCATTCAGAAAAACCCACACGTTAGAAGAAGAGAAAGCTACATTTAAGGAGATTCTGTTCCTTAAAGCTTTAATAACGCACGTGTCCGTTGGACCAGTTTTGGTTTTCGTTCCTGATTTGTATTTATTTTTTTGTCACTGGCATCGTTAAATGATGAGTCTTTTCATGTTGGCTTTAATTTCACGTTTTGGCACAAATGATGCCAAACGTAATGATTCTAAGGTTTGCATTTTCTTTAATATGATTTATTTGGTTAGAAAAAAAAAAGGAAGAAGCAACCCTCTGTAAATTATACAGTGTTTTTCTTAAAAGAGCAGAAAGTCTTTTTCATTTTTACAGCATATGAATGATAGCACTTCACAAACCTTGTAAACATATCAGTTCACTAAGTACACTTGTGAATACCACATTTTTTTTTTCATAACAAGAAACATACTAAAAGACCCTTACTTCTCTAAACAGACATTTCGTTTGCAGAAACAGAAGAAGCGTTTGCAAAAAGCTCCGAGATACAGAAAAAAGCTCGACTCGTCCCGGAAGTCCTCCACATAATTAAACATGTAAACGACGCACTGGTTAAAACACACACACACACACACACACGCATACACACGCACACACACACACAGAGCTGTACACTAGTGTTCTCCAGAGCATCCAACCACAACTCGACAGGCAACTTGGCTTTTTACATCAAGATTGCGCGTACATCCCAACACAAAACACTCGCCCCTCAGTGCTCCCACTCAACCTAAGCTTACGCAAGTGTTGCGTCATGATGTTCAGGTGTCACGCCAGCTGAGATGCAGGACTTTAAGGTTAAAGGTTTCTTGCGTTTGTTTCCAAACAGTTTCTTCATTCTCTCTTGGTCTCGCCTCTCTCGTTCTCTCGACCCATTTTGATGTGAAAAGTCTTTTCAGTTCCGTTTCCCCCCCCCCCTAGAAACCAAGTAGTTTTTTTTGGGTTTTTTTGACGTCTTTGAACAGAAAACTTAGAAATAAGTCGGTGCTTGCAGGTATGTTTGTGTGTGTGGGTTTTTTTTTTCTTTCTTTCTTTCTTCCTTTCTTTCTTTTTTGAGCAAGTGTTTTAGGCTGTGTCTAAGTCTGTCGGTCAACTACTATACATTCTTGATGAGCTAGAAAAATAGAATCAACATCCGAAAAGCAGCTCCCTCACTTATGCGTCCCTGTGGTCTGGCGGAGGAATTGCACCCACAACCTGTGAAAGGATGAGACAGGCGGTCAGCACGTGTTGGTCGTCGGGTGAAACCGTCTGCTTCGTGAAAGACGGGAGCGCATCTCACCGAGTGAACTAGCTCTTGCCTCCCTTTGTCGTAGACGTGGGCACAACATCCGAGCTCAGCTGAGCCGAGAGCACGTCAGCGGCAGCAGGTTGGGTCTCCTGTTTCTGTGGGGAAGTTATTGTGAAACCATGAAAAACAAACAAAAAGGAGGGAACATGCAGAAACTTTACAAATGCTCTGCTTCACGGAGACCTTGCTTGATAACCCGCTTTCAGCTCCAAAACGCTCGCACGTCGCTTGCACCTGCTCTACCCTAGTGTCTCATGCGCTGAGCGAATAAGCACCATCGTTGGCATCCAGGCACAAACGTGCAACACGGTGCAGGCAGACGTGACGAATCTACACACCTGCTGCTGCAAATATTTGGCTTCAGATCGCCGTCGTCCAGGCGCAAGCGAAAAGTAAGATTTAAGACTGCAAGCTACAAAATGAAGTACTAAATCGTTTATGAAGAAAAGACGTGTAGAAAGCCACTTTTAAATCAACGGGAGATAAAAAGGCTTGAGTTCTCGGCTACAGAATGTAAAAGCTACTGGCGAGATTCACCTCTGTTTACTATGTGAAAAATATTTACTAAAGTTGAAAAAAATTCTAGATTGTGGAGTTTATCACATTTGCTCTTAGCAAACATGCACCTTTCAAAAGCTGCAAAGGAATAATTAAACAAAAAAAAACTTTTTTTTTTTCCTGTATTTATATTTTCTTACAAATAAAAAGATATTCCATATGTATTGTGTGTTTGGCATCTTAAGCACTCATAATCCAGACATTTGTCATCAATTGCAATTAGAATAATAATTTAAAATAACTTTAACGTCTTCTTTAAAAAAACAGCTGTTAACATCGCCTTTTTCCAGTGTCTCCCGCCATGTCTCCATGGTTACACTTATCCATTCCCAAAAAGGCCGGTGAACATTTTTTGGTGATGTCATTGCAAGCTGCCTTTCTGTCCTCTTGTTTCTTTCGTTTTTTGTTGTTTTCAGGTGAAAGGAGCCGTGCAGAAGCGTGCTCTTATGCCTTTGTAGTAGCAACTACCTTCAGCTCAGTTTACCCTAGAGGCGCGCTGCAAAAGTCGGATGCCTTTTGCCCTGGCTTGTGGGCAGAACATGTGCAACTCTAAAATGCTTTGATTGAAAGAGGCTAGCGTGTGAAAAGGCGAGCCTTAAACCTGGGCTCCATGCTCTAGCTTACTTTAGACTTTGACTTTGACTTGCCCTTGCCCTGCAACAAAATTGACAGACTGGTTATGTTCACGCTGCTCCTAGTGGTCGTGACGCAGCAGCTGCCCACGAGTTTTCTCCAGTGAATAACATTAAATTAAACTGGGTCACCCTCCAGCAGTAGTTCTTAAAAGCATTCGGTATCATTTCTAAATGGCGTTGTGTTTTATGTTAATGACCACATTTCAGTTTTACCTTCGGCTTGTCTGTTTTGGATTTGGCCTTTACGGCGTCTGGGGTCAGAGTGTCGGCCAGGGAGTCCAGGGCAGGAGCAGCCATCGGCTGAAAACGTTAGAAAAAAAATAACAAAAAAACAAACTTGAATTCAGTAACAAGCTTTAATTCAGACAAACAAGACTTGATGAAATTTACAAAAAAAATACGTTCTAATGAAATGTATAGGGAAAAAAAAAGAAAGAAAGAAATCATGCGATCGGATAGAGTTTAATTTTCCAGTGACCTTCTGTGGTTTTGCGTCCAGCACAGGAGGCTCCAGTTTTGTTGTGGCTGTGCTGACCGGAGCAGAGGCCTGGTCAGGTGTAGAGAAATCCCCAGACAGCAGGTCCAAGGCAGTTTGGTCATCCATGGACTTCTGCAGGGGAGAGGAGAGAGAGAGAAAAAAGGGAGTAAAAATCTTTCTGCATCCATCAACACGTGATGATTTATATTTTGTTATTAATAAAAATTCGTACCTCCTTGTGTTTTGCCGCTGCTTTATCCTTTGGTCGTTTCTTTAAAACAAACAAGACGTACATAAGATTCAAAGTGAACAATATTGCCCCACCTGAACCAACCAACAACATTTCAGCCTAGTAATATGGATTATTGCTTTGCAAACAATGGGAAAAATCAAACATTTTCAGTTGGCTACATGGAGGGAGTAATGTAAATAAAGCTGACATATTTCTACTAAGGGAACCATTACTAATTTATCTACACAAAACCTCACTTAGAAAAAAAAAAAATCAAAACAAACCTATAATTGTGTCTTTACTGTGTTAACTTAAAAGAAGCCATCACTGAGCTGCAGTTTCAATCAGTTTTACCTCCAGGTCTTCCTTAGTTGGCCGAAACTCCGGAGGCAGAGTGTCGTCTCTTTCTCCCATCTTAATCATCTTCTCTTCGACGAGCTTCTTCTCCTGCACCGACAGAGCGGCCACACGTCAAAGAAGACGATGCGACGCGGTGGCCCCGTCGTCTGAGAGTCTGAGGAGGACTTACCTTGACGACGTCCTTGGCGGGGACGGGGGCAGGCTGCGGAGCGGGGGCGATGTCCTTCAGCGTGTCGGACAGAGCGTCGAGGGCGTTGTCCGCTTCCGCCGGCAACTGAGTCCACGAGAGAAAGAAAAGGAAACAGAAAGATTGATTTCTAATTTCTGGATGTTGCGAGATCTAAAAAAAAAAAAAAAAAAAAAAAAGGCCTTGGGCCCCGGGGGGCTTTTTCCCGGATTGGGGGCCTTGGGGGAAACCAGGGGGCCGGTTTTT
>NW_015112945.1:231627-264712 GCF_001443285.1 Poecilia latipinna | reverse complement strand
AAAAAAAAAAAAAAAAAAAGGCTTCGGCTCGCGGTGGATCTTTACCGGTATGTCGGCATCTGGTGCAACGCAAGGTGCAGATTTTACAGACGGAGCTGCAGAGGAGGCAACGAAATCTCCCGCCAAGGCATCCAGGGCGGCATCAGGCGACTGAGAACGATGGAGCGACACGGTCTTTACTAAGGAGAGCCAATTTCTGAGTTAAGCAGATGTGATTACGCTGCGCCGACGCGTACCTGTGCTGGAGGGGCTGATGGGACGCCGACAGGAGCCTGGCAGACAGGAGCTGCAGAGGAGGATGTGAAATCTCCTGACAAAATGTCCAGAGCCTCTCCGGTTCCCATGGCGGGCTGGTGAAAAAAAGAAAACAGAAAAAAATTAAGAAACAGACTCCAGAACCAGGTTAATAAAAAAATTACACCCGACTACTAGAAGGTATAATGTTCTCGGTCTCACCTCTGGTTTGGGAGCGGGCAGTTTCTCAAGTTCTTCCTTGTTAAACCTGTAGTCTGGAGGCAGTGTGTCGTCTCTCTCACCCACAAACACACCCTCCTCTTTCTTGATTTTGCCCACCTGCAAGAAGAATTTATTAGTCCCACCTCAAAAATGTGCACATCCTCAAAAGAAAACAAAAAAGAAAACGCGTGTATCTGCGTGCTCTTTACCGAGACGATGTCTTCAGGTCGGGGTTTGGGGGGTTCGGGTTTTGGCTTGTCCTCTGGAAGTGTGTCGCTAAGAGCGCTGAGAGCATCCAGAGAGATGGAGTCCCCCTGAAGAGGAAGGAAAGAGAGAGGAAATTACACTTCCACACTGTAAAGTAGAAGAAAAATAAAACCGAAGAGGGAACAAAATAAAGGTTTGTACCGCCGGCGTTACCTTTGCTAGCTCTGGCTTCTTCTGGACAGCTTGGGGTTGTTGCTCCATTGGACAAACGGTCTTCTGCAAAAACACACAAAAGACGCACACTGTAGCATGTGTCCACTGGAGAACTTTGACAGGTTTTAGAAGAATGTTATAATTGAAAACTGTATCGTTGATTGTCGTAATCTTTGAAAGGAGACGCCACGTCTGAAAGGGGGGCAAGATGAGGACCGCATTGCTGATCCACACCGTTCTGCTGTCTGAGAATATTTTATGGATGCAGCAAATCTGGGTTCTCCATTTACAATCTAAGAGTTTTACCTTTTACAATTACTTTGGTGTTAAAGGAGACTGAATTGGATGCTGCAGCTCAGCAGCATCCAATTCAGAGCCCAGTCAGACCAGGTTAGAGAGAAACTCTGGGGTTTCTCTCTAACCCTAAGAGAGAAACGTTTACAGTCCCAAATAAAGTTTAGACTGAGTCACAAAATCTACATGACCTGTTTTATTACTACATGAAAAATACACCATTTTAACTGAGATATATCCATAAAAACATTCTACATTTATGTATCACCAAGAAATAAATGAAAGTTGGAAGTCTGCTTATAGTTAAAAAAACGGCCAAAGTTATGAAGCTCATCCCTACAGGGTGTAAATAGCTGCAGGATGCTGACCCCTGGTGCAGGGAAAGAGCAGCTGAAACTCTAGTTATTCAATTTATGCTGCTCAGAGTAAAGCACTACATTTATGAAGCAGGCAATCATCTTTTCCTTACAGTAAGCTGAAACTAGACTGTAAAATAAATAGAAAACATCCTAAACTTAGCCTAGCATTTCAGTTAATTACCTAGCATAAAATAATTGGGTAACATTTTATTTGAAGGGGGTTGAATAAGACTGACATGACACTATCATAAACACCTGTCATGAACATGAATAAGCCTTCATGAATATTTATGACAACAGTCATAAAGTGTCATTCGGTAAATTATGACACTTTTAATACAAAGTTGACATTATTCAAAATGTCTTTATGACAACTTGACATTAACCAAGAAATCATTACTGATATAAATTTGTTATAAAAGTATTACTGATTGCACTTTAAAAATTAGGTAACTTTATGTTATTAAAGGTAAAGTTTAAACAGTAATGATTTCTTGGTTAATGTAAAGTTGTCATGACAAAGACATTTTGAATAATGTCAACTTTGTATTAAAAGTGCTTATTCATGTTCATGACAGGTGTTATGTCATGTTTATGACAGTGTCATGACAGTCTTATTCAACCCTCTTCAAATAAAGTGTTACCAATAATTGCTTTATCTTAGCTTGTAGTGAGTTTACTGACAACTGAGGTCACATGAGCAGAGTTAAATAAATGTGTTAAAAAAAAGACGTCTCAGACAAAATATCCGTCACTCTCAGAAAAACAAAAAAAAACAAAACAAACAAACATGTTCAGAATGCAGTCCCGATGAAATGCAGAGTATAATGTACCAATAAGTATAATGTGGGCCAATAAAACCCTCAAGGGGTCATCTCTAGTGAGCGCACAGGTAGTTTAGTTTAGTTTTTTTTTTTTTTACCTCAGGTGTTTTCTTTGTAGTGGGAGGAACAGGCGCGTGGACTCCAGACGCTTTAGATGGAGCGACAAAATCAAGACTTTCCAAAGCAGCCAAATTCTCCACCTTTGCCTACAAATGCAAAAAAAAAAAAAAAAAAACTATTTACAAACTGTTTAAAACAACATAGAATTTAAAATGTGACATTTTCCAAACTCATGTTTTGATACTTCCCTCACTTAATACAAATATATAAGCAATAATATAATACTGAAAAATAAAAACACACATCTGCCTCCAAGATAACCCTAGAAATGTTCCTACATGCTAATCAGCTTATCTCTTTCACTTGCAGACAAATCATTTTTTGAAAAAAAAAAAGCCTAAATTTAACATCTGACCCAGGTGTGTCTGTGGTTTACCTGAGCTGGAGGAGCTGAGGGTTTTACAACTGGAGCCTGGACAGGAGCAGCTGAAGACGAGGTCGTGAAGTCTCCAGACAAAAAGTCCAGAGCGTCACTAGTCTCCATTTTGGGCTAAAGGACAGAGAGAAGGATCCAACACTTGATGCGACACTGATACATGATTAATATGAAGTTACTGAGCATCATCTGAGGCAGGCGTTTCAATCTGAACTCCTTCAGATTGGATTTTGTGTCTAACCTCTGGTTTTGGAGCGGGCAACTTTTTGAGCTCTTCTTCGTTAAACCTATAACCCGGGGGAAGCGTGTCCTCCCTCTCTCCAACCCGCACACCCTTTTCCTGCTTTACTTTGCCTTCCTGGAAACATAAAAAGGGAAAAGATACATAAGCAACACATAGAACGTCCTGCGTGGCATCAAAAAGCTCAGGAGTATTCAGTTTTTTTTTTGTTTTTTTGTTTTTTTTGTTTTACCGAGACGATGTCTTCAGGCTTGACTTTGGGAGGTTCTGGTTTCGGTTTGTCTTCTGGCAGCGTGTCAACGAGAGCGCTGAGAGCATCCAGAGACATTTCGCCGCCCTGAGGAGAGACAAGGAAATCTATGGATATTGATCCCATATCAAAAGGTTCTCCTGTGTAAATGTGAAGCAAGATGGGAAGTGAGAGATGAGAGACAAAGAGAGAGAGAGAGAGAGAGAGAGAGAGAGAGAGAAAAGGATAAAAGTTTCTGCCACTGCACCTGATCACTCTTTGGTTTGTCCACAGCGCCGGTTTTCCCTGCTGAAGGCTTCTTCCCAGAAACAGGAGGAACTCCAGAGGACTCCACTTTCTAAGAGACAAAACACATAACATTTATTTTAAAAAATAAATAAAAGAAGTTACGAACGAATGAGTTAATCTGGTGACACCTTTTGGTGAAACAGGTGTACTGTACCTGAGCGCTGCCAGCAGACACAGCAGCTTCCAGAGAGAGGTCTGTTTGCGCTTTCTTGACAGCAGGGGGCGCTTTCTGCAACAACAAGCGAAGAAGTGAAACAACATTGTAAACGGAGATGAACCAAGATATGTAAGGAAGCTACTTTTATAATTTATTGAGACGTCTGCAGCAAAGTTTTTCTATTTAACCTTTTAGAGTTGTCATCCTCTGTGTCATGTTGACATGACCTACTTTCTTCAATATAGTGATGCAAATAATGAAGCGTATTTTTAAAATGAGACGCTACTAGCTTAAATTGCTTTTCTTTTTTTATTATTTTATTTTAAAATAATATTAAAACTGAGACTGTTCTCTAATGGCAAGAATAGTACCCGAATGTTGCTGAATAAAGCTCAAGGGAAAAACTGGAATTGCCTAAAATTGGTCTGACTGGTCAAAACTTTGTAAATATTGAGTCGGACATCTCTGAACCTGTGCGGCAGCAGCTGACGGTGTGACCACCGGAGCCTGGACTTTAGCTGCTGCTGCTGGGGCTGTGAAGTCTCCAGATAAAAAGTCCAAAGCTTCTCCTGTTCCCATAGTCGGCTACCAGAGGAGAAAGCAAAGAGTAAAAGAGTTTTAAAAATAAATATTTTTTCACCTCTTCCACTAGAAACTATTCATTTGTTTTAGAAGTAATGTACATGTGTCTCCATGTCCTACCTCAGGTTTAGGAGCAGGCAGATTTTTTATGTCCTCCTTCTTAAACCTGTAACCTGGAGGGAGCGTGTCCTCCCTCTCTCCTACACGAACACCCACCTCCGACTTGATGTTTGCCTCCTGTTAAAATTAGTTACGCATTCATGAGGGGAAGAAAAAAAAACTATAATAAGACATTTTTAAAAACTAATTGCTTTGGACTAAATTATTTCTGTTACAGATTTCAGCTGAGAGGCCATAAAATCAGGGACGTGCTGCTGTTTGAGCTCCTACCTTTACGACATCTTCAGGTCTGAGTTTGGGAGGTTCCGGTTTTGGTTCAGCTGGTCCCAACATGTCATCGAGGGCACTGAGAGCATCCCCAGGGATAGACTCGCCCTGACGGGACATCATGATGCAAAAGGTGAGCTGATCTGACTCATTTATTCACAGTATAGATACGTTTTCAACCTCACGCCTCTCTCTCACCTTGTCGGACTTGACCGGGGTGCTGACCTTAGCGGGGCACACAGCTATAGGAGGAACGGTTTTCTACAACATCAGACAGACAGCAGAATAATATTAACAAGAAAAGACATTATAAACTGAAATTAAATGAGAAACCAAACACACAGCTTGTATCAGAGGAAGTCGTATCAATATTTTCATTCTACAAAAAGAAGAGCTAGGATCGCCCTCAAGGTCGACTAAATTGGTTCATTAGGTGCGTTATTAATAATATGCTGGTTGTGTCGTCCATGTGGAAAATGACAGTCCAATCAAATTCAAAATAAATATCAAATCAATGCTGTTTCTTAACCCCCTGTTAATGTATAAACATTGTCCAGGCCTTTTAAACTCCAAAATCAAAATTATTTCAAGAAAAGTCCTGGGTGGTGGAGCAGCTGGTTTGTTTCTTGTAACCACTTCCAAGTCGATTGTTTGACAAATATATTTATTTCTGTATGTAGGCAAAATAATAACTTTAAAAAAAAGTCTTACAACTTATAACAATAGTTAACCTTTCTGGTATTACAAGTTCGAAATTCAAAAAAAATCATTAAAAAAAACCCCCTCCTGTTAATGTTAGAGTCTAAAAGTTACCAAACGTAATCACAACATTCACAAGTACAAAAATGAACGACAGATTTTGGTTCCAAACTTATGATTTAGATTTAGCCTTTAGAAGGTTTTTAGAAATAACTTCTACTTTTCAAAAACAAAGGCAGCAATTTCACAATCAATGAAATTGCTACTTGGTACGAAAGCAAACATGGTGTTGTGTTATTTAAATTTTGAGCTTTTTGCTGCCGGGTACTTCAGGGAGAAAATACCGTGGAGGGACGAGAGGAAACTGCAGCGTCCAACGAGAAGTCATCTGAGGTTTTGTCCATCCTGGCTTTCTTATCAGCAGGAGGAGCAGCTGCAGGGGCTGCAGCAGCTTTCTGCAACACAAACCCAGAATAAAACCTCTAATCTTCTGCAGTGATACCATAATGATACCAGAATTTGACATAGAGTTGAACTTTTCCACATTTTATCATATTTCAACTCCAAACGTCCATGGATTTGATTGGGATCAGATGAGAAACAAATGAAGCTTTGCAGCCTAAATGTAAAATCTCCCTGAACCTCCCCAGAGTGAAACATGGCAGAAGAAGCATCAGGCTGTGGGAATGTTTTCTTTAGCAGGGACAGAAAAGTTAGTCTAAGGCGAACAGAGAACGGATGGAGCAAAAAAGGGGAACTATTGTTCACAAAAATTAAATTTTCAAGATGTGCAAAGCTGGAAAACGTACACAAAAAAAACTTGCAGTGGTAATTACATGAAAAAGTGGCTTCTCAAAGTCTTGGCTGCGAGAGGCTGAACATAACTGCAAGCCTTACTTTTCAACTTTGTTATTAAAAATTTTATTTTCCTTCCATTGTACAATTATGCACTACTTTGTGTTTCTATGTGACTTATTAGAATTTATAGCTTGAAATTATAAAATGTGAAGAACTTGATGGGAAACAAATTCTTCTGCTCTCCAACATAGATAAACATAAGATGCTCTTTTCATACGAGAGCACTGGGTTTTACGGAAAGGATGGACGAAAGCCAACAATAAAGAAAAACACTCACTTCCTGCTTCTTGGGCGCCGATGGAGCAGTGGATGTAAAACCCATCGAAAGGGAATCCAGCGCCTCGTCTGTGCTCAGCGGTTTCTGATGTTAAAACGAGAGCAGAAGCATCAGACATCACATCTTCATTCAGTAAAAAAATACCCAAATTAGTTTTCTACAACAACCACGCGATGCTCCACTAGATGGCACAGCACATCACGTCACAAGCTAAAGGAAAAATAATGCAAACCAGACTGTACGTACCCACACTGAGGGAAAAGTACAGGCACACCCTTCCTCACATTCCACAAAGCGAAAAAAGAACTCACAATTAAATGTGTTTTTTTTTTTTATATGACACTTGGGACATTAACTCAAGCTGTTTTATCAACTCGGGAGATAAACACAAACTAAAAACCCAGGAATGTTATCAGGCTGGACGGAGATTACAGACGGACCAAAGAACTGTGACCTCTTAATGCAGTGGGAGTAGGCCGATGCAGGAGTGGGTGTGCTGAGAGCGAGCAAATATTAAACTACAGCTGAGGTGCTGCAGCAAGCGGGTTCGGCGTACTGTATGTGCTTGTTCATGCACACATATTTATACGAGTGCTGCGTTTTGCTCGACATGAATCGACTAGTTCCGAAATGAGGAGGTAGATCCGACTCGGAGCCGTTTGCCGAGCCAACACCCAGCAGTGCAATGCAGCAGCAGAGGAACCTGCAGCTCATACAGTGGAAACAGTAAGCACATGCACAAGTGTGTGTGTGTGTGTGTGTGTGTGTGTGTGTGTGTGTGTGTGTGTGTGTGTGTGTGCGTGACTTCTTTTGGTTTCATATGTAGGAAAATATTTATTGGGAGCAAGTTTCAGATTTTTCTCTGGGTTTAATTATAGGGTTCAGAGTTCAGGAAGCCGTAGCTCCGACAGAGGGCAGTGCTGAAAGGGTTACTCACAGGAACATCTTTGGGTTTTGCATCTGTAGGGGCTGGAGGCTAAAAAAAGGAGAAGACAAGGATACACGTTTCAATATTAGGACAAAAATAAAGAGGCAAAACAATTTAGACATTCAGAGTACAGCCTGGAGTCACAGTTATCCCCACCAGAAGATTTTAGATATAAAATCCCCTTTTACGGAGGTCTGGATTTTCAGAAGTCAACCATACAAACATATTTTTGTATATTCTTAGAATCTAATGTTTTTTTATGACCTGAATTTAACATTTGGATTATTTAAAGTATTTAAGTATTTAATTTTATTCCTGTATGGTTGCTCAGTACCTTCTGCTGTTGTGTTTTATGTAAACGGTAGTTGTGACAATTAAATCAACCTAGTCAATGTTAAAGTGCAGTACGATTGTTCCTGTCTAGATCGTCAGCCTCTTAAAAAAAATGGCAGGCAAAATTAATTATTTTGATGCAACTTTCTGATACTTCCAAATATTATAAACTATTCTGTCAATATGAGTTGGGTGTTTTAGTTTTATATATATATTACTCTATTGATGCCAAAAAAAACTCCAAAACAATAAAGCCTTTTAGATTTTTTGTGACATATCCAATAATAGAAAGTACAAACATCTATTGATGATGATGATGAATTTATTTCAGAAAAAAAAGCAAAACAAAAGTAACACATATTCCTAAGTGTAAATGCAACACCTTATTACCTTCCAGACACACACTATGACACGCAAATACACCTCTAATTTGGTGACTATGTCTGAAAAGGGACAACAATAATAAAATAAAAAATATGTAAAGGTTAAATATTTACTTTTTATTCTAGTATCCAAAACAAATTTGACTTGTGGCTGGCTGTGGCTCAAGAGGTAGGGGGCTCGTCCGGTAACCAGTGGTTTTTAGTTTTGTTTATAATAAACAGTGGCTGATAGAGTAAAGCATTATGAAATTCTCAGAACTGATAAAGCATAATAAGAGTGCGGGCCAATTATCATTTGCCTTTGATTTTGCAAAATATCATATAAAACATGTCTGTAAATTGGACATAAAAGATGTAATACAAAGGTTTCCTGCAGCAATTACTGACAATTGGTGAACGAATGGGGAGCTGCCTCCAGTTTTAAAGGTAAGGTCTTCCATATGCATTTTTGGTAAAAATCAACTCAAGCTTTTTGTTTATTTTCTGTCCACAGTGGAGGCAGCTGCAGTAACAGAAAGCTGCTTTTAGCTTTACCATCTATTATTTTTCTGAGCTCCAAACTAACCAGCAGCATCTTTGTTTCCTTTGAGCAGCTAAAAAGCTTCTGAAAATCTAGAAGGTTCCTGTGATTCTGTTTCAGGTTTGAACTGGACAAATTTGTTCATGATTTCTTACCAAAAAACAAACGTCAAAAAAAAGTGATCAATGTGTAGAACATAATTGGGTGGCAATTAGTTTCTTACTTTCAGGCGTATCTTTCACTATGCTGTATGTTTTACTATTACTTGGGTGATTTTATTATGAAATATCACTACTCTTGAGTAAAACTTCTAGATACTTGACCCACTTTGAGTGTCTTCACTGAATGAAGAACTAGATTGTTTTAACCAAACATTCACAGACACATGCCTGCAGTTGTTACTGTTTGATAGGTTTAATGTTGAAAGAACTTGACTCGTACAAACAATTATTTTTACCTGATTTTGTAATTACGTTATTTATATGAATCATTTTCATTTTGATCTTTAATATACCCACATTTTCACATAACTTTACATTTTGATCTGTCTGATGACATAATCTTAAATATTAATCGATCGCTCCCTTACTCAGAACGAAATACTTCGTTAGTCTTACTTGAGTGGTTTCTCAGTTTTACTTTTACATGAGTGAAAATATGTTGAAGTAGTGCTACTTTTACTTGAATACTTTGCCCACCTCTGGTGTAAAAATAATGTAATTCAGTCAATAAGTCGTTCAGTCCTATAAATCTGGCTAAGTTTGATTCATTAGTGTGAAAGCTATTCAGTGAGCGTTCATGAAAGCAGACATGAAAGACGCATGAAAGACGCATGCAGAGAAAAACCTGAAGCTGTAGAACGAACAAAGCCTTGGCAAGAAGCAGCAAACTGACCATATCTCCCCATCTGTATCCCGGAGGCAGCGTGTCGTCTCTTTCTCCACACTTCACGACTTTTTCAAAGGTGACATGCTAAGGAACGTGCACCACACAATTACACGTAGCAGAGCCATGCAAGTTTGCGTCAATTATGTGTTTTTTTTTTTTTAAATCAACAATTAACAGGATGATTAAATGCATGCAAAAGCAGTGCCTATGCTGTACCTCTACGACCTCCGGCCCTGTGTAAGCAGGCCGTGAGGGAGCAACAGAATCAGCCGAGGGCAGCATGCTGCTCAGGGTATTGAACGGATCCTCAGCAGGGGCCTGCACAGGCGACACATTCAGCATGCAACAAGCAAGCAACATGCTTCACAAAGCAAACACATGCCCATAGCGCTTCAAAGCACCTTTACCTGTTTGGCTGCTGTCGCTTTTGCTGTCGTGGGAGGAACCTCCACCTGCACCTGCAACGTAGATTGGCATCAGCATCATAAAGAAAACGCATTCTTCCCCCAGACAGTCGATTGCAGTCTGAAGCATATGTTATCTTTCTGGATTGCAAGAAGAGAAATCTACAGACATATTGTTTCCTGGCAGCCTCCGTTGTAGTTTGGATTATGATCGTCTACCTTTGTTTGTGCTGCCTTAGTGTCTTCCTTCTTCGCTTGAGCTGAAACATTTCCAGTCACAGCTGCTGCAGCTGGCTTGGACGTTTTACCGGCGTCGGCTTTGACTGTTGTGGTTGTAGTTGTGCTCTAAAAATGCAAGAGACGCAACTAATTTACAGGTCAAGTTCATGTCCAGTGTGCACATGTAAACTGTGCAATAAACGTGACGAACACACAGGAGGCAGGACAGTGAGTCCCCGACATCCACAGAGAGGAAAAGTCTCCTCCAAGCTTTGTGAGGTCAAAAGACAAGAAAGGAAAGTGATGCAAGGGTGGAAGTAAAACAAAACGAAATGTACACCTCTGCTTGTTATTCAGTTCTTCAGAGTGACTGTGGTTTGCAGGTGAGAGTCATGTTATGGGAGAACAAGCATAGGCATGCTGAGCAAAGAGCTGGAGAGTAAAGATTCCAGGTCACTCATACCGCCCCAGAAGATCAAAGTCAATGTTTAACGGAGGTCAAAGAAACTTAAAAAGAAAATTCCAACAACCATGTCTAAAGATGATGTTTCCAGTTAGAAAGACAGAAACCAAACCATGTAAAACTCTGCAACTCAAAGAAGCAGAAAGAAATGAAGAGAGAAAGGAAAGACGTCCTAAAAGGCATGATGCATCCCAGCTGGTCCGTCCCGAACTGAAAGCGGAGTCTACCTGGGCTGCGTCTTTAGGTTTGGTCTCTGCTGTAGTGGCAGCTGTTCCAGCAGCAGGAGAATGGACTGAGGCTTTGACTTGAGAGCCCAGAGAAGCCTACATACATGTAGCCAAGTTACAACATGAAAACCCAAAGTTTTTAGAGTATCTTCAAGCAAATAAGCAAGTGCATAAGGAAGACCTTGAAGGTGTTAAGGAAAACGGATAAGGAAACTGAAAGAGTTATCAATACAATGCCTTGCAGAAATGTTCCTACTTTTTGTCACCATGTAAACCCAAACTTTAATGTCTTTAATTAGATTTTTTTTCTTTTGATTGACTGACAAAAAGAGGTGCATGAATATGAAACTGAAGGGAGAGAGTATGTTTTTCAAATACAGCAGAAGGTCTATCAATGCATCTGCATCAAACTGTCTTTCCTAAACAGCCCAAGATTACTTGGATTAGATACATAGTGTCTGAGAAAGTCAGTTTCTAAATCTTCCCATCGATTCCCCAACATGATGTTGGTCTGGACTTTGACTAGACCATTTTAGCACATGTAAATATGCTAATCTATACCGTTTCATCAAAGCTGTGGCTGTACGCTTAGGGCCATGCTGCTGGAAGACAAACCTACACTTTAGCTTGTTTTTCTCTGGACTGAAAACCATCTCCAAGGCATGATGCTCTGCGGCTGTCATGTATCTAGGATGTTTCCTGCAAAGG
The DNA here is from genome assembly GCF_001443285.1 of Poecilia latipinna. NCBI lineage: Eukaryota > Metazoa > Chordata > Actinopteri > Cyprinodontiformes > Poeciliidae > Poecilia > Poecilia latipinna. The sequence continues at coordinate 253,051 of NW_015112945.1, read as the reverse complement.
ATTCTATTTTGGTCTTCTTGACCAGAGCACCTTCCTCCAAATGTTTGCTCTGTCCCCGACATGCCTCGGAGCAAACAGGACTTCCAAAGGTTTTCTTTCAACATCGGCTTCCTTCCTTAGTATATTGGTCCCAACTGGTGACCGTAACACCAACCAGCTCACTGTTAGTCATCAGCCAATGTGTATAAAGGAAGATTGAGAAAGTTATTCATGATGTAAGCCAGGGAGTGAAGAAGGAGTATGCACATCAAGTAGAAAGTTATGAGAATATGAGTTATGAAGTCCCACTTAAAAAGGAAACGGCGAGTGATAAGCTTCTGACTCCTGTGTGAGATCAGGACGTGCAGCCCAAACCATAAAGAGGAGTAAATGGTGAAGAGATGAAGCCAGTGAACAAGAAATTCCCGTTCCCCTTAATGAGCAGACCGAGTGTTCAGACCAAAAGGAGAAAGCGGTGCAGGACGTTGCACCAAACAGCCCAAAAGTGCCCTTTGACTTTTACTTTGAAGCTCGGCATCCGACTACCTCTGGTTTGGCTTTAGGCGAATCCTTTCCTGCAGTTCCAGCTTTAGCAGCTGCTCCTGCTGTCACATCACTCCCTGCGGCCCCGCCCACTGCCATGGTAACTACCCCGGGCTTTGTGGTCATGGTGGATCCTGAAGGTGCCTTCTGCAATGCACCACGTATGGGGAAGTGGATCAGAAAACGGCAACACTGCTGCCATTCTAATTTTAATTTGAAAAGTTTCAGTTTTCAATACAGAACCAAAGATCTGGTTCCTTCAAAACTTACTTTTGTGTAATATTTACTAGGTTAATGTGCAAGACAACAACCAGAATGTGGATAAAATGTCTCATGTACCCGTCTCTGCTATCTAGGGCATGTTGGGTAGATATCAGTAGTCAATTATCTGAAGTAAAAGCAGTCTTAGTATGGAGAGTCAGGGAATAGACTCAGAGTTAAGCTAACAGGGGCTTTCCACTGAAGCAGTAGTGTCCAAATTTTTACCAAAAGTGTTAAATTCAACAAGTTAAAAATACTAAATACAATACAAAAAAAGCAAATTTTTTAAGCTGAAAAGAATTTTATAGCATTTTTGTCACCTAAATGATGAGGGTCTCACTTATTGACCTTTTTAAAGAGGCAGGCATACAGTTACCTCCATTTCTAAGCCACAGGAAACCATTTTTACATTTGGCAAAAACATTTGCTAAAATAATAAAAGGTCTTCTTAGTGTGTTATACAGGAGATAAAATAAAGATGGAATATGGATTACTGCGCTCATTGAAAATATTGAGTGAATCATTTGAGATCAGTGGGCCACACAAAATGATTCTATGGTCCACAAAAAGCCCGTGGTCCACACTTTGGACACCCTTCCTCCAAAGGAACCAGAGTCATTTTCTGTTCGATACAACAGTAAAACTCGTCAGATTGGTGGAAGATCTCTGGCTACATGCTGGTGCCGGGAATCATGTCAGACAGATCCCAGTGGAAAATAACTCCAATAATAAATGGTCAGAGTTATAACTATTGATGCGGTTATTACAGTCAGATACTGGGAAGAACGAGAGGACAGAGGGCTAGAAGTGGTCACGGTCGGACAGAGATCAGGTGCCAGTCACAGTCGCGCTGCACGACTAACTGGAAAATCTCCATTTCTGCTTAATATTTACCATAGTTCATCTTCGATTAGAGGAGTGCTAAAGTTGTGGTGGTGTGTGTTGGAAAACAACCAGAAGTTTTCTTTCGAGATGAAAGATTTTGGCTAAGACAGCCGATTATAACAAGCCTTCTGACATTCTCATTCTCCACTGACACATGAAGACGTGAAGGGTTTACAATTAGAAATGCTAACTAAAGACAACTTCAACTCTCAGTTTAATATGAAATATAATTTTTGAAAAGAGGTGCTGAGGATAAAAACATTTCTACATATTCCTTCATATCAATAAATGATGAGCTGCCTTGCATTACGTTACTCTTTAACTCAAATTGTCTGACGTGCTGCACTTTGGTCCGTTTTGTAAAAATAGAATCATCCTAAAAGTCAGAACAGGCAGACGCTCCTGAGCCTCAGGTTGAGGGACAAGCAGTAGCACTTATGCTCTGGGATTGTGTAAAACGTCTTCTGCAAGTAAAACAATCAAGTCTGACATGCTTTCTCTGTCACATCATACGGTGGGAACAATTTTCTTCAGCTCTGTAAGGAAGTTGTTCAGGAGAATAAATGGGAAAATGGACAGAGTTAAACACAGGTCAGACAGAAAATCTTAAGTGCAAAACACTGAACGGTAATATTTAAAAAAAAAAAATAAAATTAGTAATTCCTCAAAGACGGGCTGTGAAAATCTAATCCTCTTGAGGTTTGTTTTGGTGTCACCCCTGACATGTTTAGAGTAAGAGAAAGGAAACATTTTCTAACGTTTCTCTGGAAATATGGCAAAGAGCGTCCGCTTTTTACTTAAAGATGTTGTCACAATTCAACACTACCGAGTTCTGGAGCAGGAAAGGAAACAGCAACACAGCTCAATTAAAGGGGTGGGAGTAGAGGAGGTCAGGGTCAGACAGACAGGAAGTCAACAAATGTTTTTTCTCCATTACAAAGGAATGCTAGATACCTCAAACTGTGCGGTGCTCCCAGTAGAGACCTGAGGTGCCGGTTTGGGTGTTGACTGGCTTGACTGCGACTGCAGAGAGGGGGAAAAAAAAAAAAGTCACACATGTGCAGAGAATGCAGGAAAACATCTTAATTATTTGAAGCATTCAGATTTCACAAGAGTTTCTGCATGGTGGAAAAATATGCAGAAACAAATCTGCACTGAGTCAAGATGCAGACAATTCATTTAATAATTCATTTTCAAAGCAGCAGAACTGCAGCATGGCAGTGTGATCATGAACCCAGTCAGAGATGGATGAGTCCAGTGCTACATTCCTGACTGCAGGGTGTTACTGCTGTTTGACAACAGAGTGCAAAGACACTGTATTGTTGTTGCCAATGGTCACCTTGGCAACAGTGAGCAGGCACAGCAATCCATTCTTCAGCTGAGGTGGCACAGTAAAATAAATGCTAATCTAGTGTTTTAGCTTCAAGTGTCCCTCCTGAAACATGTATTTGAAGTGAAGACTGTATTACTTTAACGTGAGATGACTGCAGGCAAAACCTTTTGGGACCAGAATGAAGTTAAAACAGTTTCAAGACAAATAAAGAAATTCTTAGTCCTCAGTGAATGTAATCTGGACTTGGTCGCCACATTCTAAAATAACCCAGTCCGAGCCGTCAAAAGGTTAGATATAAAACCAGCTTCTTGAGTCAAAAGCTAACACACATACGGCACCAGTCATAAGATCACATCCACTCCTCCTGGGCATGTTTTTTTCTTTCTTCTCAGACTCAAGTTTGAATTTGAGTTTTCACCTCATCCAGACACAGTGAGAACGATAATTATTCGCTCAAATAGATACGTACATCGCCACATGCATAAACCCTCACCGATATTTGATTAGATGTCTCTTAGCAACAGGCTTTTGTAGCCAGAAACGAGCTTCTGTCACAAGAGGTCAGAGTTTAACTGGACTGGTTTATTCCTGGCCTCACCGGACCACTGAGGTCAGGAACTCCTCCAAAACCTCAGAGTTACCTTCACTGATTCCAAAACTACTTTTCAGGCTTATTTGGATCAATGACCTGTTGGAAGACCAGACTGTGTTCAAGTTTAAACTATAGCGACACAAACAGCCATCCTCAGATGAAATGACACTGGTTATCATGTTCAAGAATAATCCAGGAATTATCAAGGCTCAAGCCATTTATCCACTGGAAACTGATGGAATACCAGAGCCACTTTCCACAGTGAAGTGAGTTTCAACGTCAACGTACACCGAGAGGGTGATTGAAATATGCAGCGGTCAGTGTAAACCACCCAAAACACACAGAATTTAACAAAAGCAATATATGTAAGGTTTGGGCTTTCAAACCGAAGAGCAACTGCTAAACATGGTGGTGGCAGCATTATGCTATGGGGCTGTTTTGCTGTGTATTTCACAGATTGAACCTACATGACACATTTAGATTTTGAAAATTTTGGAATCAATAAAGCAGACTGACATTAAGCCTCTGCAAAGGTTTTCTCAAAGCTTGGGACTTAATACAATAAAAAATAATTTCATTTAAGAATGAATTCCACGTCTGCAACAAGAAACCAACTAATTTAATGAAATGAACTCAACTATTTCTGATAAGAGGTCTGGTAAAACGTAGGTTTTTGATGGTGATGGCTACAAAAAGCTGATGGTTTGACTGCAACTTGCTGAGGGAGGCTGGGAAAAAGACTTAGTGGAAGTTTATGTATTTAAACTCTGAATCAAAACTGATATGTTTTCCTGACCTAGTTGAAGTTGTATGCTGTATCATTCTATCCTGAAAGAAACAATTGTTCCAATAAATAATTTGAATTATAGTACCATTCGAGTTTCAAGGTGAGAATTGTACATAGGAATACATTGGGTAAGCAGGAAATCTCATGCAGAAGCATTTTACCTTTAGCTTCAAAATGTTTGGGAATGACTTTAATTGGACATTAAATTTTCCAGCTGAGGCTACCTGTAAACTCCATTCGTTCACTGACGGCGTGAAATAACGACTGTAGGAAGTGCTTTCTGCGTTTCGCAGCTTCATGTGAGAAAAAGTGTGCACGATAAATGGTTCGTGCATTCTTCATGTTGGAAGTATGCCACTGTTCAGGTGGAGCAGAGAGTTCAGCAGGACCCAGCCCAGTTCTTTTACATGACATGAATGAAGAGTGGAGAACCTCCACACCTCTGGTGCTGGGTTGGGTTCGCTGGTTCACATCCAGCCCGGCGCTTTGTGTGCTGTTGAAGCATTGTGTATTCAGACTTAACCGAGCCTGCCGGTCAACATACTCCACTTATTTGTTCATAACAGAGTTTATTAATACTGTCTTTGACTAACACATTTTTTTTAAAAATGTTGATGTAGTACGTATTAAAAAGAAAAACATTACAACAATGCACAAAGTGTTGCACCAACTCTTAGTTATCTGCAATCTGCGACTCCTGATTAAGAAATCGTTGCAACTCAGGAGAGTTAGCTGTTGCCTTTCACACAAAAACAAGCCGCAACCCCATCTCTGAATGTGAACTGCACGTTGCTCATTTTGTTTCCACCCAGTGACAAATTGAACGTCCATGTCTAAGCAGATGAAAGGGTGAAAATCCTCAACAATTCAAAGGAATAAAACAAAAAGGGAACTCCATACTTGTCAAGTTATGGTTGTGAAAACAACTAGAACTTCTCTATCCTGTATTTTCCGTCAGACTGTTGGGAGATTGACTGTTTAGAACGAGAAGGAAGTAATATAAAGGAAGAAGTGAGGTCAGAAGCACCCAGGGCATCCCCCCCTCCACCACAGAGGAAGTCACCCTGCCACATTAAACATCTATGTTCCTAGATTAATAGGAGATTTTCAGAAAATGGTGCTGTTAATGTAAATCTATGTACAAATTGAATGTAGATTCAATTCTACGTATAGAATGCTGTAGTTTTGTAAGCATTTGTGTCAGAGCGGTCCACAAAGTGCACAATCAAAGCTAAGAATAGTGGTAATTTCTATGAGGGAGGTATGGCTCTCTGCCCAGGGTGCCATTCTCTCGAGGGTGGCACTAGAAAAAGCTGAATATCCTTCCTTGCGGATTCAATTAAGATTTGAAAGCTGACGTGTAGCGTTAAGAGTAAAATGATAAGGCTATTCATAGCAACTGGCTAATGACGATGAAGCTGTAATCCGTTTCACAGGTTCTGATTTTTGCACTAAACAAAAGCCTCCAGTCTGCAATCCGTCATTTCTGGATCAAAATACATTCGTTTAAAAGTTCAAAACTAGAGTAATCAGCCAGAAAGGGTTTGTTTTTTAACAGATGGTTGTAGCAAGTTCAGGGCTTATTCAGAGCAGTAGGAAAGTAAATGGGAAAAGAGAAACGTGATGATACACAAAAATTATTTTCAATGTGTTTGAATAGAGAGCACCGTAAATTCAGGTAAGTTTACGAACGGGGCAAGTGGTAGTGGGGGGAGGGGAGGAATCAACAAGGAGTTTAATTTCTGGATGCTACTAGCTAAGGTCACAAACTTAAAATCCACAAAGGTGAAAACAAAATACATCTGGCTGTATCTGCAAAGTTAGTGTCCATGTACGATCAGCTTCAGAGCCAGCTTTAACAACATGGAGTACACCTTGATGGCGGCCTCCCCTTGAGGCTAAGTCTGCGTTGCACAAGTACTCCACCTCCTTCAGGTGCCACTGAGAAAAGACATGGACGGCAGCACTGGCATTGCAGCAGGCGGCCAACCAAACAAGCCCCGTGTTAAAAAAATAAAAAAACAAGAAACTGCTGCATTCACATGTAGCATATGCTGATCTGCCAGAATGACGAGGAATTTGAAAAATGAATATCTGCACAAGACAAATAAGATAGGACTAAAACCTATAGGGCAGGGAGGAACTTATCTTTATTTTTAAAGAACTAGAGGCATCAAGTTAAAAAGATTGACAAAAGAAGCTCACCTGTTGATTACAACCTAAATACTTTTCTGCTAGCTGTGACCTTTGACTGCTGCGTTCCTACATTCCTCATGGCTCTCCTACCGCAGCAGCTTAAAGACAAAAAGCTGTCCTTCCACAAGCACACATTGGTAACCGTTTATATGCAGGACACGGCCCCTCAGCAAAATGCACATTCAATTTAAGCAGCTGCAGGTCTCGGATATTTTGCACAGTTAAATGCGACTAGCAAATGAAGTGGGTTGTGTTTGAATTTTGACTCTCCATTTCCTTTGGTCAGGTTCAACTCCAAGATTCACTCACAAACTTTTCTGAGTGTTTTTCTCCCCCAGAAAAGTTTAAACAGTGTCTTGCTTACGACCTGCTTAAACAATCCTCATCAAATCGTACCAGACCTGAACATTGATTTAGCAAGCCCAAAATGACACGAGGTTAGCATCGAATCCCGTCTTTCTGCACAATCGAACATGCCAAACTGGAGACTTATTGATGGGGCAGAGGAAAAGGATCCAACAACGAAGAGAAGGAGAGAAGGATGGGGCGAACGAAAAACGTCTGGAAGCGTTCACTGGCTGAGAAAAACTCAATAATTAAACATAACGCACCAGAGGCGGTTAGTCTGTGCTTTTCCCCTGGCAGATTCAGTCGCTGCTTCATGTTTGTCAGAGGTAATCTTTGGTCAGGAGAGAGTTGAATTGACTGGGTGCGTCTGTCACATTGAGCTTCATTTGTCACCCGGTGACAGAATTGGTACACTGAACCGGGTTTGTTCAGATCCACCCAAGACTGCCACTTTTGACGTTGTGACTGGTACAAACATAAAAGTAGTTTGGGTCCAGGAATAAAACAATATTGCTCCACATCATGAATAAAGTCAACAAATTGATAGAATGTGATAAATTCCAGGTTGTCTGTGTGATATTCAGTGTTTAAAACTTTTTTTATTAATGCAAATTTACACTGAGAGCAGCTGGTGGCATAATAAACTCAGATCTCTCTCACAGCTCATCTCCGGCCACGCTCTCGAGCCTAAAGTTTAGTTCTTCATTTAAGAGGAGATCTCCTCCCACACCGCCACATGTCACCACTTCTTCCTGGGTGATCCTCAAAATAACATCAGGAATCCTCTCACTGAAACGCCACAGATCACTGACTCAAGCAAACGGCCGGATCGTCCTCCATCGCCTCTTTTACAATGAAGGATTTTCACCAACCCGACTTTAAGCTTAAATTATGAGCCAGTAGCAAAGCAGCACCGTGCAACCTTAGAATAATATTGAGCTAAAAGCTACTTTATGTACACAATGTTAATATGATTGATGCACTTCAGCTAGAAACTCTTGATGCACAAACCGTTAAAAAGAAAAAAAAGCCTGGAAATCAAAAATAATTCTGCTTTGATTTGGAGGTCAAACAACCACAACTACCCGGTGCAGCAGAAGCTGAGTGGTAAAGTTGGCAGAGTCGTCACATGACCAGAGAGCAGGAAAAGAGGGCGCCTCATGAAACCTGCAGTCTTCAACATGCACAGGAAGCGACACACTTGAGCTCTGCCCATCATTCATTCTCACACAGCAACAACTGCACAAATATTAGTAACCAGGGTATGGCGTCGCGTTACATTTTGTGTCATTTGTAAACAGGCAGCGCGACATGGATACTTCACCCAACTTCAGTGATAAAAGCTCGGCCCTCCTATGAAAGTTGATGACTAATGCTTTGCCCCACCCGCCACTACAAACAGGGCTGAAAACGACTCCTCGCTAGCTGCTAACTCTGCTTTTAAATAGCAGTGGCAGCTTGTGATGATGTGGATCCCCTAAACAGAGGGAATGACGTAATCTCCGAAAAGGAACGAGACCTTTCCCCCTCCACTGTGCACCTCAGTTTGAACTAAGGTGAACGAATGGGAATATTCTCACTTTAGAGAAGCTGACAAGAGCGAGCAGACAGCTGAGTAAACTCAGGAGTGATGCTGTAAATTAAAAAACCTGCCATACAAGACTCTGAGCGGATGCGATACTGTTCATACTTGCCATTGTTGAAGGGAATACAAGCCTGGAGAAACTCAGGAAAGCCTCTTGCGTTTACGTTACATTTTCTGTTTTATGCCCAGTTTTCCATCTTAATCTGGATTTAAGCAAAAGACGAAATACAGCAAGAGAGCTACTGAAGTTTTTCAGATGTATGTAGGCAGGTTAAAAGTTAGTAAAAAAAAGAGAGAGAGAGAGAGACCCAAGTGTGAAGAGGGCAACTCACCATGTTGCCCTTAGTTCACAGTGAAGAAGGTGGAAGAAATATGTAAAATGTCTTTATGTTACACGTCAATTTTAATCAAAACTACCCAACGTTTTACGACTGAACCACTTGCTGTTTTCCACACAGGACATTTTTTACTGAAGTATCAAAAGAAACATCTATATGAGACTAGAACAACAACATAGGAGCGCATACAAATCCCTTTAGTCAGATTTGACAAACTTATATTGATGAGGATATGGATGCACTCATAACTATTTGATGAGAACAGAATAGTTTTCTGTTCCCCTTATTTTTTATTTTTTTTTATCCAATTTTTAGTGTTACCTGAGACATAACAGCGCCAGCAGCAAGGAAACCTCGCCTTGACGCTTCCCAAAGTCAGTTTCTTTCTAACCTGACGCACAGAAACCGGCTGAACCAAGCTGATCGCTACATCATCTGTGGTCTGAGCCTCAACAATAGCTACAGGACAGTCTGACAGGTATCAGTCTAACAGGAAGCCTCTACAGACAGACAGACTGCCATCAACAGCCACGCAGTAAGTTAGAGATACATACCATAGATCTGACTTTGCGTGTGTATCCTTTAGTTTGCTGGAGATTGTGTCAAGATTGCTCCACTTTCGCTGGTTCAGTTGGTCTGGAAGCACTTTAGCTTACAGTATATGTCAAGCAGACAGCCCATGCACACTCACATGCAAACGTATAAACACGCACAAACACACACACACAGGCAACACACGCCCAGTGACACAAAACTTGCTGCTCCGCCCCTCCTAAAAAAACCAGTACAAGTCTCCGCCTCTTTCCTCCCGCAGCCAGCAAAGCCGGCTCAGGCGGATTGGATGGTTGGACACACAGTGACCCACCCACTGGCTGCTCCCTGCATGACAAACTGAGTTAAACCAGCTTAACCCAGAAAAAATGTCTGGGGCGGGGAGAAACTTTAAAGTCTGATTTTATATTGAGAAAAAAAAAAAAAAAAACAGAAGAGCGTGATGGCTTCTACTTGAAGCGTTAAAGCGGAAGAACACGTGAAGGTTGAAGCAGTGATGAGGCAAACGTGGATGTGCAGAAGCAGTCCTGTTTGGTAGGCTGGGTGTGTCCGATACACTCACTGCTTAGGAATCTAACAGACTTCAACAACAAAGATCGAGTGTGTTGTTATATGTGTCTGAGCAGAGAGGAGAGGGAAAAAAAATAAGTGAGAGAGCAGGAGGAGGGTTTTATCAAAGAGCGTCTAATCCAGGCAGGGAGCAGAGAACATGACAGAATGAAGACCTGAAAAAGTAAAGGTGGTCAGTCGTTCTGCACAAGTAGATCCAGGGTGGAGGAAAAAGAAAAAAAACTCCTGGACAGACGCCAAAACTTATATAAAGTTTTAGAAAAACGAGGCAGAGTGATCCCTCTTCTCTTTGCGGACTCTCACGGTCTGAGCCGCAACAGAATTTACAAGCTGATAGCTTAGTGCGCAGATAACTTACTCCTTATCAACATGGGAAGCGTTTCTAACTCGTAAAGAAGGGCTGGGCTTTCTGAACAGCGCCCTCTTCTGCCTGAAAACTCTCACAGCACTTGGAGGAAAATAAAAGCTTGCACATGCATGATGCCTGCTCCTTACTTTCCACTTCTACTTTCGTAGCTGTAAACGAACCATTTTGTGGTTGTGTGTGTGTTAGTTTAAGGTAGTCCATCATTTTCATTAGCTATAAATATAAATGCTCAGAATTTTTACGAAATACTTGAACTAATTTAATGTTATCCTCTGTTTCTGATTCGTGTTTAGGTCAGCTGATCAGAACGACTCAGTTTCTGTAATCACAGTTACCATCACAGTTTCAATGTGTGTGCTGTTGGATTTGCAAAAGATTTGTATTTTATCATCTCATATTGTGACTTCATATCTTGCTAGTTGAAATTACTTTTGATATCCACATTAGAGTTGCACCATATCAGGAGAAGATGCTGATTCTGATTAATTTGTGTTTCTCTGATGCTAGCCTTAGCATCTACAGACTACACATCAGATGTGAGCGCCAAGTTGATGTGGAGTCCATTAAACTGGCCAAATAAATTATTGATATACAGAATATAAAAGCATGACACTTAATATTTTATATCCTAAGAAATGTTTTGCCCAAACAATCCTTTCTGATTGCAAAAAAAAAAAAATGTGTCGCTCCAATATTTAACTATGTCCAACATCCAATGATGAAACGCCTCACAGACTGCATTACGTACTTGAGAAGTTCGGTGCTGAACGATCGGCAAAATGTCCGGCATCTGTATTGAGTGTGTCTGTGTTGCTGTGGGTGAACATGAGGCTGATACACGTGTTGGTCTGCACAGACTTGTTGTTAAATCCTGTCATTTTAAAATGTTTTCCTCTCTTGCGTCTTCACAGAAGCAGCTTTCCTTTTCTCAGAAACTTATCTGGCAAAAATGTGAGCTCACTTGCTCAAACATCACAAAGAACAACCTGATGATTAAGATTTCGGATTACCACCTTGAGCACAAACGAACCACGATCAGGACTGTGATGTATTAATCATAGCCTTGTATTATTTTTGCCTCGTGCCTGAACGACTCTGTCCTCACTCGTCTAAAAATACTTGTCGCGCACAAAGACATCTGAAGCTCTCCTCTCGCTGTTGAGGACCCTTTCAGAGCAAATCTTTTCCAACAGCTCTGCCCCTGCTGACTCTACAAACACAACAGAGCCTCTGTGCTTTTCTCCGGGGTTTACATCCTACAAACTTTCCTGTCTGTGAGACACAGAGACGACGTACCCACACAGCATTCACATGCCTAACGGAGTAAACCCTGGAAACGCTTGTTTGTTGACAAGCAGTGACCTACCGCGGTACGGAGAGGTCAACCAGTCAGAACTGCGACTTGGAAACTGGACGTTTTCTCTCCTAAAGACGTCGACACGTCAGTCAGCATGTTGGCATGCTTAAAGGCAGCATTTACTATCTTGGAGGTTCAATAAATTTAGATTAGTGAGTAAGCTTGAAAAAACAGGAAGAGGCAAATACATGTCGCAAGTCCACCCTGCAAAAAAAAAACAAAACAAAAAAAAACAGTGAAAAGTGAGAGTCTTTAATTAATTACAAAACATTTAAAGATTTTGACCGTGTGTGATTATGTGTTCAAGGAATACTGTAGTAATTCTGAGTATTTATGAAATGAAATGCAGATTTTTGTTCAACTGAGAAAACGTATCATCAAGCTGTTGGTTGGTGACTCTATGCATTTTTTTAAGTAGTTATTTTTTATGCATTTGATGAACAAATTTGATATTTATTTTTTGACCTGCTGATCACCTGATCAGAGTTGATCAAAAACTATCCAATTCAAATATCTGAATGCATTTCTGATGATTAAGCAAAACCGTGGTGGACATTCGTTTTTCTGAAATTCACCATTTGGCTCAAATCTTTTTCTTTTTAAATCCAGGCAACACACTTTTATTGAACTCGGACCTTACTGTGTCAATATCCCCATGCATCAAAAGTCAGTCTGGTGGAAAGAGCATGGCACTGAACTGATTTAATGCATCAGCACAAATAGAAATAGTGACATTGTGTAACTCTTCTCCACTCATCCATCATTTACATCATTGTCACCCACACTCTCTCTGTCATCCACAGATATCCTTTGCCCTGCTGCCCGTCCATGAACTGCTGCTAAATTTAGCTGCTCACATATTTCAACATGGTCAGTTAACTCTTGCTTCACTCCACGCCAGAAACACACTAACAACAAAACTTAGACTCGTTTGCTACATTGTTGATCAGCTCTAGCACTTCGGCTTTTTACTCTTAACACTTTATAACCGCAAACTTCAACGTATTTCATGTGTTTACTTCAGTTTAATGATATTCAATGTATTTAAAGCATACAAACAGAATGGTTTTGATCAGTGGGCTTCAGTTCTAATTTGACTAAATTGATTCAATCTGATTTAATTTGTGTTATGTTGCAAAGTCAAATGGATGAAAGTTTCCGTCTTCTGATTTCAGACATACCTCAAAAAATTTACGAAGTTTATCCACTCCTAAGGCCTAAAGGCGCTCCACACATTTCAGATTTTTACTTATAAAACATAAAAAAAAAACATTTTCTTTTTCTTTCTATCTCACATTACGTATTACTTTTTGTTTATATATCAGATTTACTATCATATTATCCAGGAAGTGTGAGGCTGCAGATTCTTTATTTCTCAACGCTGCTCTTCAGGACAAACATCACATGGCGAACATCGTCATGGTACATAAACAAACAGAGTTTGGTGCCAGAGGACGACACCTCTGGCGTTTTCTCAGTATGCCTCAGCGGGTTTTATGTAACAACTGAGTCAAGAACAAGCCTGACGAACAGCGACAGGATACATCTGACAGCACCAGTCTGGAGGGGAGCAGTGAAAAACAGCGGCAGTTCTTAAGAACTTAAAGGAAATTAAAGGATTACATTTAGCTGACTTTGGCAGGACCAGATATGTTTGGGTTTATCATAACATTGTGTTTCACTCTCCTGGAACCGCACACGTCCTCCGAGTTCAGTGTTGTGTTCCAGGCTGATTCATCCCGCCAGCGCTGACGATTCTCATCTCCCTTCGGTCCATTTCTCCTTTTACTTTATTTGTATTTTTGATGTTGCTTAGAACCGGCGGCCACACATTGCTTCACAGGTCATGTTTGTGACTTTTGACTATAAGCATAAGGACACGGTGTGATATGATGTCAGTTAAATGCGCATGGCACCAGTTCCTGCTGCCAACCCAGCAGGGCTGCACTGAACTTCCGGTCAGTCTGCAAACTCTCTTCTGTGTAGAGTCTGTTACAGAGGGGAGAAGACTCAATGACAGCTGCTTTCAGTAACAATGAAGGAAGAATGGAGACCTTTTTTTTTTTTGCAAGATATCTGTGCAAAAAGAGAGAGTCAGACAGGTAACAGGAAGGATTAACAAACTTTAAAGTTGCTCTGTTTTATATATATTTTTTAGCTTTATTCACTGTTATAAAACAGCATCTGTTTTGGAAATAAGTTAAGGTAACAATCTCTTTGACACAGGAACCTGTAATATCTTCAGCTTCAGCAGCATGAATCAAACTGCATTTTTTTTTTAATCAAAATGTGATCAAATCAGTTTCAAATCTCTTCAAGAAATTGGCCTCAAGAGTCTGATCTATACCTTCCTACTAAATAGATACTAAAATAAAGTATATTACTTTAAACTAATTTCATATTAATCCAATGAAAATATTTTAAGCAAGTGTAACTGCAACAAAAGGCCAGCATTTGATAAGTAAAAATCAGCTGAAGACGTTAATATGCAATTGATGACCCTCATAACTGGCATTAGCATAGCAATCAGCTAGCTGAGCCAAATTCTTTCTGAACTATTTGAGTAAACAACTATTTGAGTAAACAACACTGAATAAACAACGACAACGTAATTTCCTAGAATAAATCTTACAGATGTCAACTGCATGGTATTAAACAGCTCTGTTTATATCAGGTCTCATGAGAAAATCTGAAGCATTCTCAACAACAGTGTCACGCAACCGAGCTAATCAAAATGCTAAGATAACGACGCTGTGGCGCCCTGACAGAGTCAGGTCAGAATTTGGTAAACTAACGGAGAAATCTGCAGATCTGTAACTGTACAAAGGCTTTGCTGTGCCCACCGACCTTTGTCTGACTTTCTCTTTCAGCTCTTTGGTACTGTGCAGTGTCTATGCTGAAGTACACTGACTTCACTGTCGGCTCTGTGCTGTCCTCTGTATGCAGCAGGAGAAGCTGCAGCTGCACTACAACCGGGACGGACGTGGGTGATTAGAACAAGCTGGAAACATCCTGCTCCCCACATTAGATTAAAAAAAAAGAGCTAACACTGGCCAGACCCCGTTTCTGGGTTGTGAATTCCAACGAAAAGCATCACTGTTCAGAATAAACCCACTAACATCCACACTACATTACTGGATGTGCATAACTGCAGATGTGCACTGCTTGTTCTTACAACTGAGGCTTTGGTCATGGGGTGCCCAAAGTGGGTCCTCGAGAACACCGGCATCCTGCACATTTTAGTTCTCTCCCTTGTGGTCGTAGCAACCTTTTCATCATGTCAGTGTTCCTCTTAGGCCCTCTAATGATCCACCATTTGAAGGGAGAGAACTGAAACATGCAGGATGCCGGTGTTCTCGAGGACCCACTTTGGGCACCACTGCTTTAGTCGGTAACTGGCCAGAGAACCCCAAAAAGAGCTTCACACCACATTCAGTCATTCACCCATTGGAGGTGATAAGCGACAATGGAAGAAGCTGGCCATGCACCGGCACCAACTGGGCCTCTGACCACCACAGAAACAAACCAGGGACTCAAACCGCTGACCCAGCGGTTAACAAGACGAACTCCAACTTCCTGAGCCACGGTCACGACTTTACGGCAACAAGTTACACACAGATCTGTCTTCATGTCTTTGCTCATGCATGCCTCACTCTTCTTTTTGACTTTTATTTGCAAATGACAAACAGCTTTACTGTAAATTCGGCAAAATTATACTTCAGTTCATGCACTCCAAGACAACAAGGACAAAATGAAACATACGTGGCAGTGCAGAGCGCCTGCAAGTCTTTGCTTTCCTTAAAAATTTCTGGATTAATTTACTACATAGATATCAAGTGGGCATTTTGGTAAATAATATGGATCTATTATCCTTACTGTGGGTTTATATTGTTCTAATTAGACTGACATGTGCATCATTCAGAGATGAACGACAAAAAAAAAGCTCGTAGTGGGATTGCGACTTCAGTTTAGTTAATTAGGTGCCGATCAATACAAATCAATTTAGCCCCAACCCGTGTGAACCGAACTTCACACAGATTATCTAGTTCTTATTAATTGTGATTAATTGTGAGCTTGCACATTGCTGCAGAGCATCAGGAGTACATATGACACCTGCAGGTGAGAATAGCTCTCCAGCACCAGGCTTGCAGTCTTCTGTTTGGATCAACTTCAGTGGAGGAGATCTGCACATATCTCCCATCTTCCACACTGATACGCTCTCTGCGCTCAGGCCTCTTCCGCTAATCCATTAGCAAACAAAATCCCCTAACAGCAAACGAGAGCGACCCTGATAACAGGCTGGTGACATCGACGCAGTCTGGGATAAATCACCACGGAGTCACCCCGGCTGTCAGGTTGAGAGCCCAAAGATAACGAGGCTGAGGTTGCAGGGTTCAACCTACATGCAGTTTTACAAGTCGAACACATTTAGGCTTATTGCGGATACACACGCACGTCAGATTGCTTCATCCGATGCTCTAGATAAGCACATGGGAATGCGTTTCAGGGTGGGAAACAGAAATCAAACCCCTTTTTGAAACATTAGCCAAAACCAACCAACTAACTCTCTCTTTTTTTCCTAACAGCATTGGAATGGTTACTACATTTTCATGATAGTTTTTAATGTTTGTTTCTGCTTGAGTTGGACACTGCGGGCCTTGTCTCCGTCTTGGTTGAATATCTCACTCCGAGCAGCACACACACGCACACACACACACACACACACACGCACACGCACGCACATACACTGAACTCAGAGGCAAACCGGGAGCCTTCCACATTCCTGAAGAGAGAGAGAGAGTGAAGTCTGACTCGGGTTGACTCTGAGTTTCCCCTATAAGTCCTTTTGTCCAACAAGCACCAGAAACCAGACGAAGAGCACTGTGAGCTCGTTAAATTAGAAATGTGCTGTTTGAAATTCTGTCCCAAAACAAACCACACGTGGACACATTTAGATTAGTTATAACGGCATAAGCACACAAACACACACGCATACAAAATAAAACACATTTGGCACAGACCTCCTCCACAGACACATCCTGCAGGGCCTGGGCGTCCCGCGGGCCTCGGATCCAGCTCAATATCTGGCCCATGTTCGACCAATCTGTGCGTGTTGTGTGTGTGTGTGTGTTTGTCAGCCTGCGAGTCCTTTCTGTCGGCTTGCAGCATGTTCCCAGCAGGCAGGCAGGAAGCGACAAATGAAAAAAGAGATGGGAGGGGAGAGCGACTGGGAGGTGTGGTTAAGGAGCAGAGAGGGATCAGATGTTGGATAAAGTCGGAGAAGGCAGCGGTGTAACTGTCTCTGGGCTATAAGGGGACGAGAGCTGACCAGGGGCCGCATCAGATCATGTTTGGACGCACACACAAGACCATACGCGCATAGAAAAAAAAAACATTCATATCTTTATGCCATACAATTATTACACCAATGGCATTAACACATGTTCAAACTTCCTACAGGGATACAGTAATAAAAGTTGTACGTTCCCGACGCCCTCGTTGTATCACCACGGAGAGTAAACAAAGAGAAGAAAAAGGCTGAGTGGAGAACTTTGACCTTTTTCTCTACCACCCTGATTTTACGTCTTAAAGATAAAAGCAGGAAGCGATAAAGGTTACACCCTGGATATAGTCGAGGTTTAAGTGAGCAAAATAAAGTCCATGGGAAGAAAGGTTTTTTGTGCTGATATGGGCAGCAGAGCAGTGCAGCGTGCTTTCAACAGCCAGGAATGTAGGGAGTGTTTTTCTGCGAACACACAGATAAACAGGCTTGCAAAGGTTGAAGGCGAGAGAGAGAGTGAGCGTCCTGAATCTTACCCTACTCCTCTTGCTATATGCAAAACAAATAAAAGAAATATCACAACAAATGTGGGGGTTTTTTTAGCTTATGTTTTTTTTAGCTAACATTACATTTACAATTTACAAATTATGCAAGAGTGTAAATTGCAATCTCTGTCATATATCTGCTGCTTTCGTTTCTCCACAACTTTACGTCTCTCTTTAAACAGTTAATGGGTGGGGTGAGCTGGTAAAAAAAAAAAAGAAATCCTTTGATTGAACCACTCTGACACCAGAGCCGTTGGGCTTCTTCAGCCTTTTAGAAGCACACCTCAGCCTAACTTCGAATTAATTTTCTTGACAACCAAACGGTTTCACAACCAGTTTCAACCAGCCTGGAACAACGCACTCGCTTGTGTCTCAATAGCTGAATCATTAAGGCTTCATAAGCAGCAAATCTGCCTCCCTCAAACACACACAATGGGTTTGATGGAAACGAATCAGCATTGTGACGTAAAAACAACAGGGAGCGTCCACTGCCGCCTGCACACGCACACACACACACACACACACACACACACACTCAACAACACACACATATGGGAGTGGGATGCATTTCAGGAACTTTACAAACATGTGGGATGACCTCATCCCTCACTCACCCTTTATTGCGTCACCTAGTGTTGCTCTAGGGTTGAAAGTTGCTCTAAAAGTTGCATTGAAAAATGCCAACTTTGCATTAAATTGTCATTATTTACAAAATCATGCAAAGTCGGCACTTTTAATGGACTTTTAATGCAACTTTTAGAGCAACTTTGCATTAAAAGTGTCATTATTTACCGAATGACACTTCATGACAACAGTCATAAACATTCAAAAAGACTACTTTAATTTCATGACAGGTGTTATGTCATGTTTATGACAGTGTCATGTCAGTCTTAGGCACACCCCTTCAAATAAAGTGTTACCCAATCTGACAGTGAAGAATAATAAGCTTTTTTTTTAAAGACAGATGACTACAGCAGAAGACATGAAATCCAGAGATAATTGATTCAAATGGACACAGTGGCAATTAAAGTTCCAGTTACAGCTTTAGGAAACCGCTCGATTACGTTTGTGATGGTACAGAAATGTTTTTCTCTTGGCTCAATCCCAAGTCACTGAGAAAACCATTATGGGTTTTTCTTTTACCAGTTTTCTCTAATTTGATTTCCCTAGTTTGCATATCTAGAGAAAATCACTTGAGATATATCTGCATTTATTACACAAATAAAAAGAGGGGATTATTCGGGTAGGAAAAAAAAACATACCGACATACCAAGTCTAGTTGCACGAGTGTGCCTTTTCTAAACCCTTTTCCTCCACACCCTGCCGCTATAAAAGTCACGAAAGGTCTTCAGGCTCCTTTACCTGGGAACATACTTCACATGCACTCATGGAAACGATCATACGTGAAACATGGAAGAACAGAGCAACAGCACAGGCTCTTCCACATAGCAAACCCTGGCACGGTCCCGGTCAGACCGGCACGCCTTCTGCTGCATAAAACACCGCAGATAAATGAACCTGCTAGACAAGCTGGTGCACCATGGGAAATGAATGTTTTCTGCTGCAGATGCATCCCAAACAGGTATTTAGATAGAAATCAGCCGAGCTTTATCTGAAAGTTCAGTGAATACAGTTTCATTTCAACACCTGCACGGAAATGAATGTTTTGGATTTTTTTTTTTTTTTCAGCAGGCAACCGTAAAAAAATATAAATACAGTCACTGAGGTATAAATAAGAAACCAGAAGATGCCATCACTGTATCCTAGTTAAATATATAGTGCGGTATATGTAACTGGACTCTGCTGCTAATCTGTGGGTTCCTCTTTATATTTAGAGCCACTCACCCGCTGTAGTTCATACATTTACAAACTGAGCAATGCTTCCGTATGCTGTGAAAAAGTATTTGCACCCTTGCACATTTCTTGTGTTTTCTAATTTTATGACGCTAACATGTCTCAAATCGTCAAAACAAACTTTAATATCAGACAAAGATATGAGCTGAAGAGATAACAAAAAAAAAAAAGCAAATAATGATTTCCATTATTTGGCCTATGTGGAAAAACTAATTGGCTCCTAAACCTAATAAGCGGTTGAGCCACCATTGGCCAGGTTTAACGGGTTAATTTCTCGACTTATGTTGAATTTCTTTACATTGACTGACAGATTGAGGACGTGTTGTGTTTTGAGATTATTTAACCGAATTCGTGCCGTCAGTCGTTGATTCTACAGATCCTGAAGTAATCAGACGCAGGTGTGGCCAGTTGAAAAGTTTTCCAAGGAAGGTGGATAATAATTATAGGTAATTCATGATTTCAGGAGGGGGGGTTGGGGTGGTGGTGATACATTTCTAGCATTGGGCCAGGTTAATGCAACCAAGAAAATGCAACCATTTAAAAACAATTTAAAAACTGTTCTCTGTATTTATATCTGAAAAAAAAAAAAAAAGCACATCAGATTTGATTATCTGAAATCTGTATGTGTGGAATAAAAAAAAAGAAGCAGAAACGGAAGAAGTCTAAAAATAAAACAGGAAACTTAAATAATTAAACAAAAAGCACATCAGATTATTTAGAAAGCGATCATAGGACGCTCAGAGTGTGTTGGCACGGTGAAAGTGAATCCCACATCAAAATAAATGTGGTTTCAGATTTTACTCCTACATCTTACACTTAGTAAAAAGTTCATGAAACTCGTCTTAATCGTTCGCCCTTAAAGCGAATTCATGTGAAAACGTTAACAAGGACGTGGCAGCTGATGTCACTCTGCCTCCTTAAAATGGAGTTGTTCTGTCAGCCATAATCAAATCCAATATCACAAGCTGTCAGCATCACTTTGCTTCAAAACGGCTTCTCGGGCAGAGACTGCAACTACCTAATCCGTTTATTGAATCGTCGTTGTGCTCGTTGTGGCGAAAGGCTTTTAAGACCGAGAGCGCATCTCTATAAAACTGAGAGTCTGTTTCCGAAGTGTAATTGTCCCATTTTGTTTTGCTCTTGCAGTAAACGCTTCTCCCTTTCAGCCCAGGCTGACAACAGAACTCGTTTGATTGTGAATAATGACGCCTTCTTTATCAGCGAAAGGCTTTTTGGTTTTGATCTGGGGTTGATCTGCACAGTTCAGACCCAAAACGGTCTCCTCTCTGCACGACACGAAGGCTGGACAATACCACAGTGTCTATTCTTTAACATCATTGTTTGGACAGATTATTGTGGCAACTCCAGGTATTTGGAAATTGTAGCGAAGAGTGAATCAGACTTGGTTTTCTGTGCTGATGTCTTTTGTTTTTCCCATGATGTCACACAATGAAACAGTGTCTTTGAGGAGTTGCTCAAAAGTATATAACCAGGTGTGCCTCTGTTTAATCGAAAAACTTTAAGCTAATCAGAAAGCTTCCTAAGCGTCCCCATCGTCATCTGGTTTTCCACAAATGATTTAATGGCAAATTAATCTTAGTGTAAACATCTGGATATAAGGAAGTAGTAAAAATACACCTTACTAGTCTTAGCAAGTAGAAATGATTTTGGTCATTCTAACTGACCTAAAACATGAGAAGTTTATTATAAGACACAGAGAAAAAAAAAACTTAATGAAAGTTTGATTTTTTCCAATAAAAGCATTCCAAAGCCTTGAAAGTCTCCAGAAGAAAAATGAGCTAAGAAATAACTTTGTGCAAATCCCAGGCTTACCTGACTGTGACTGTACACAGCAGAGGGAGACAAACACACACACACACACACACACACACACACACACACACACACACACACACACACACCCTTTCATGTTAATATAAAACAACAAGCACTAATCCACGGTGAGTTTCTCATAATTCAGTCTTTGTCTGCTGCTCCCACTTTTGGATTGTATTACTCTAGAGAACACAGCACAATGGTAAGCTATTTAA
>NW_015112945.1:228079-228353 GCF_001443285.1 Poecilia latipinna | reverse complement strand
GTTGTTTGTATTTCTCGAAGAGAAAGAGGACAAAGCATAGTTATTTATCCCCCCCCCCCCCTTTTTTTTTAAAAACTAAAATAACACAAAAAACCAAAACCTTACCCTACCCACAGGGTAGACTTATTACATCCATATAACAGACAAAGTTAACAGCTACGCAGTTAGCAATTTCACTTCAGTACATTTCATTTTATTCACTCAGTTAAACTGAACCCCCCCCCCCCCCCCACAACCCCCTAACACTGTTTCTTGGGATTAATAAAAAAAATAT
>NW_015112945.1:217693-224719 GCF_001443285.1 Poecilia latipinna | reverse complement strand
CAAAACCTCTGAACTATGTTTCATGAGATTAATAAAACATATATTTCATCAATCTGGTGCAAATGAATGAGGTGTGTGTGTGAGACAGGAGAAGGAGGTGAAATCAGTACCTTGCCATAATGAGACACTGCAGAGGAATACAATGAAGATTTGCTATTATGATGGACTTCAAGATGAGGAGCGGCCGCTCTTCCTTGCTATAAACACACACACACACACACACACACACACACACACACCAGCTTGTTATTATGAGAACAAACGTTTTGGAGGCAGAATGATTATTATTGTTCAATCTGAATTCGGTGGAACCAGTGAACAGGATGCAGCCATTTCAACCTATTGTTTCAGTGGGTTACTCATGCTACTTTGCTTTGTGGACAAAATGGCAAAAAAAAAAAAAAGACATTAGTATTCATTTAAAATATGTCAGATTATGCTTAACTGCATAACTTAAGTACTTATGTAATAAAAAAAACATCCCCTCTTCAGAAAGTTATCTCAGTTTAAATAGTCACACACCTTCCTGTATAAATAATGTTTGCTAAAGCTGCTACAACACTGCATATAGTTTGAGTCAAGTTTCAAAGCAGAACCGAGACGTTTCCAGACTTGTCGGGCTGAGATTTCTGCATTATTAAAGCGCCGCTTCCAAAAGGAGTGCCAATTATTAATTAAAATTTACTGCCATTAAAATCAGTGTTGCCAGAGGGATGGGGGAGGGGGGGGAGTGTAAAAATCAGCAGAGAGAGAAAGACAGCAACGCTGGTGTACTTACAAGAGTCATCCAGTACGCAGCGTACGCCATGAGAGAGCAAAGCTGAAGTCTGCACTTCTTTTCCTGCGCTCTCAGAAACAAATCCTGCTTTATGTCATGCCTCCCCTAAAGACGTGCCACTCCCTGCAGACTGCACCTTGTCGCACACTGTCTGTTCTGCAACACTTCCTTTCTCTGACTCAATGGATGCAGAGAGTTTCACAACTTTCGAAGGAATTTCGGGCTCCTTATCAAAACCACACGCAGCGACCTGTTTGCAGTATTTTACCGACCTACTCCACCCAGCGAACATATTTACTTTTTTTTTTTTTTGGAAACGCAAAAATGAAAAGACAAAAGCCTTTTTGGTTATCATTAGCGCTCCAGAAGCCTTAGTCATCATGCCTCTAAGTGGACAGAAAGCAAGCTGGTTGTTAGTAGCTTTGAAATATTCAGTCACTCGTATCTCCTGCCTGGTCCAGAGGATGAATCGGGTCCAAACGTGCCAAAAAATAAAAGAAAAGTCCTGTCTGTCGTTGTGCAGGTTGCATTGTTTGGATCTTTATGAGTGCTTGTAATGAAAGCAAAGATGAAACGTACCTCCTTGGTGTTTTTCTGATGGCCGTGGCTTCTCCTCTTATGTGGCATCTTTGCAGACCAGGATGGATAAACCTTCTCCAGCTCCCTTTGCGACCCGACTTGTGTTTCGGAAATCACTGTGTGAGTGACCAAGAACCAGTTAAGCTGAGCTGCTCCTCCCGCTGGTGGAGGGGGAAACAATGAGGGTTTTAGGAATGCTTACAGAAGATGGCAAACCCAAAAATGATTCAGCATGATGGTGTGTGTGTATGTGTGTGTGTGTGTGTGACAGTTTTGCAGCTTGCAGTCTTGTTTTCAGTTTATGTTACCTTATTCTGTGACGCTAATTGCGACCTTTTTGTTGAATGCTGTCAGATATGTGGTTGAAAATTGGTCAGATATATGAAAACTTGTTCAAATGATTGATTAAATGAAGAATATAAACTACTTGAACTGCGTATTTCGGGTCGTATTTTAGTAAAAATTAAACAAATTGTTGTTTTACTAGCTGGTTGGGCTTTCTTTAGACGGGATACACCCCCCCCCTCCCCCCCCTACACACACACACACAGAAAAGGGAAAAGTTGACTCACCAGTTGATGGCATTATTTCCGATCAGTAATCCGAGACGTTCCCAAAGCACAATGCTGCCCCCTGCTGAGCAAATCTGGAACTGTCCGAGTCAAGGCTTCTGAAAATGGCATCTGGCTTTTGAGCGGCTGCTCTAAAATTTAATGAGGCCCAAAGGAGACTTTGCAGCCTGTGCCAACTTGAAGTGGAGCCCACCAGCAGAAACACCAGCAAAGTGACACTTGCATTTCTGTGATGTTTTGATTATTGGATATTATGTATTAATATTTTGAACCAGGCTCATTGACTCAGTTTGCTTTAAATTTGTTGCCTCTGAAGTGTCTAATCTTCCTTTTGAGTTTACCCACCAGTGATACTGCGGAGATAAAAGCAGGTATTGGTACATTTGGTAGAGCGGTCCTCCTGCTGGGAAAGGAAATCAGCGTCTCCGTAAAGCTGGTCAGCAGAGGGCAGCTTGAGGTTCTTCACATTATCCTGGTAGCTGAGTTTGGACCTGATGAGACAAAGTCGACCTACCTCAGCAGATGACATGGCCCCCTAAATACTCACTGACCACGGACACTTTACATTTTACTTCAAGAACCACATTTAATGGTATGTTCACCGTCCTGCAACATGGGAAAACAGGAGCATGAAGTCAAATATCCACGCCCCTTACAACAACTAAAGGATGTAAAGTGTTTAGTTAGATTTTAGAATTTATGTTAAGTTTTAATTTATTCATACACACGTTTTATCTATTGATTAGATTATTCATTGTCTATTAAGTGGTGGATTTGTGAAATCTAGTTTTGTGTTTCTTCCTGATGCATACAAATGAGGGAAAAAAGTTTATTCATTCATTGGAAGATATGTCTCCAGTCTTCCTCTAAATTTTTGGACGTTGATCTCCGAATGAAAAGAAAAAAGATTATTTCACCTGAAAACAAAACTTTGGACAACTGAGCAGCGAATTAAGAACGAATCTAAGACGTTTTTCTAACATTTTCTCTGTTTCAGGAGCAGATCTGAACGATGCAGCTCGTTTCCCGGTCATGCCGGTTGTTTGAAACTCTGACTCCCGCCGCAGTCCTCACCTTGTGAATCTCCAACTAAACTTTATATTACAATCTATATTATTCCTGTGGCTTAGACACCTTTTTCCAAAACACTGTCATTCAGAAATAACCATATCCTCTCCTTCCTGTAGAGGGTGTCAGTGACTCTCTGCCTGCCTGTCAAGTCGACCATCGTCTCCATGACTTTCTAGGCCAAACGTATACATACATTGTGACACTTATTTATTGAATATCTTGGTCTTGTTCAGTCTCTCTTCTCTGGGAAGCTGAATTTTAGGTCATCAATTGCCAGATGAGATTTGAATCCAGATTCATTTAGCTGTGAGACATCAATGCTAACCACTGAACACACTGCATGTTAGTAGTATTTAAAGGGGCCGTATTACGGATCTTCCAGACACATAGTGCCATTTCATAGCACAATCCAGTAACTATGTTACTTTCAGTTGTTACGAAAATGCTGTATGGATCAAACATAACTTAAAATAAATTTAACTTAGTACCTTTATGGATTGAAATTGGGCCCCTATTAAAAACTCCTGCTCTTCTGAAACTCCGCCTTCAGAAAGTCATCACATCGCTCCTCTATTAACCCTTTAACAGCATTTTTTTTTTTTTACCAGTGTTGCACTAAGAATTAGTTTGTAAAATGAGCTCAGCAGATGCACAGTTTCCCCAGGTCTTTGTTAAATAATTAGGGCTCCTCAGAGTAATTGGGAATTAAATGTCTGCAATATGATGGCAAAAGTTGTTTCTCAGTGGTGGGCTTGGGAATATTCTGAACCCCAGAAAACATGCTGTGAGGACAAAGTATCCATCAGCAGTGATAAAACGTCCTAAAAATGTAACACTTTCCTGCGCAAATTGCAAATTTTACAAACTAACTTTGTGTCCAAAAGCATGTAAATGTTTCAATGTCTTTTGTGCACCAAGCAGCAGCTTGGCTGCAGATGAGGATTTCATCAACATACTGAAACGGTGCAGTATCGTCACACAGGGTGAGAGACTCTACACTGTTTTTCAGTGCAGCCTTAGAGATTGCAGGACTCTCAAAGAAAACTTTGACATCAGGTGGAATTTGGGACAAAACAGTATTTGGATGTATACAAATGGAGCTTGAATTGAATTCACTGCCTGGAAGTCTTGAACAAAACACCATTCGGCTGGCAGACCTGGACCTCTGAGAAGTACGCACAAAAAAAGTTTCACATGTAGCAATAATGCCACAAGCTTTAACAGAATGTCCTGTGTCGCTTAGTTTTGGAAGGACCACAAATGATTCACATTCTTATCAGCCCTAATTGTTGATAGGCTTGAGGATCCAGCCAGGACTGTGTTCAAGAGGCAGTCGCTTTTAGACAGGAACAGTTCAGTGGGAGCTTTAAAGTCTGAGGTTACAGTTCTCTAATATTTAAAACATTATTGTCAGGTGAGAGGTTGGACGAGTCCAGCCAGTCACTGTCACACAAAAGAAAAAAAAAAAAAAAACACCCGCGTCTACTGAAGACCAGTTTAGATGGCGTGGTAAGGGACACAATGCAAGTCTGGGACATAAACACAAAGACAGCTGTGCAGGGAACAGACGGACAGGCAGACAAAAAGGGCAGCAGCTGGTGCTCTCCGAAAACACACAGTACAGAGTGAATTCAAAAAGTCGTACCGCCCGATAAGCGTTCGGACCTCCGCTCAGATCAATCCTCGATGCGTCACTGTCAATACGAAGCAGATCTATCTGACCCCAGGATGACATTTTACGCCGTGAGGTGATATGAGATGACATTTGTGGAAGGCTGCCTGAAAACTTTCATCACACAAATGACTTTAGCAGATTCTGCACCTTTGTGTTTGATTCCAGTTTAAATTGTATGGTTACGGTCGTACGAGGTCACGGTTGTTTTAGCTGCTACAAGTTCCCCATAAACCACAAATTTATTTTTAATAAATAATTTATTTTTACTTGCCATAGGCAATGTTTAATAAAGTTAATCAAACACTGGCATATATTCCAGTCCAGTCCCTCTGCTGGTCATTTACTGCTTTTGTCATAACATACATTGCTCAAGTACTCATTTATGACTAACTTGAGATTTTGTGTGATAAACCAACACACACTTGTTACACAATATGAATCTGAAAAGTGTGGCTACTCTGTGTATTCATGTCCTTGTCCCTGGCACGATTGTTCTCCATTTTACGACGGCGTCTTGCATGATGTTAAAATAAAACAATCTAAGATGAAAATGATTTGAGTTGCATTGACAGTCACTGCAGGAGACAAGCAGGGATGCAGGAATGATCAATTCGCCACACCTAATTGATTTCATTTGAGCTAACATGCGCTGAGTCAGCTCTCCTTCCACGTCTTCACCTGCGTCACCCTGCGACTAAAAGCTTCCTTTCGCGAGGCGATTCGCTGCACCTGGAAAAATAATTAGTTTGAGACGCGCAGCTCGACCTCTGGAGTCGCCTGATGTGAGTGATGTGTGTGTGTGTGTGTGTGTGTGTGTGTGTGTGTGTGTGTGTGTGTGTGTGTGTGTGTGTGTGTGTGTGTGTGTGTGCATGTGCTTGCTTGTGTGTGTGCAGGAAGGATGATCTCACCCCTCTCTGCTGACATGCTCAGGCACAGTTTAGATGTAAGGACATCAAATTCAGGGAATCTGTATAAACAAAGATTCACTGATCTGGAACAAAATCAGCTTCTCCTGACATAAACTGACCAGTGTTTTTTTTTCTTTTTTTTTTTATCCCCCTCCTCGGTATTTCTGTGTGCATGAGTGAGAGTCTGGGTGAGAGCAAACACTTGTTGCTAGGTAAAGATGGATTATACAGCCGATGCGCCGCGAACCTGTTTGCACATGACCAGATGACCAAAGGTAATGACTAACAACTCACTCTATAGAGAAGCCACACCTCATTAAAATGAAAACTGGAGTGTCTTCTACTACGGCAGCAGTACTAGTGTTGTGCTCCATTGTTACAGGTTGATGATGTTCCTTTGCTGTGGTGTGTGACTGTTGAGGCCTCTGTAGTTTCAAGGAGGGGGGAAAAAAACACAGCCGTCTCTCCAGTCGAGCCGCGGTCTCTGCATCATTGCACTCATTTAAAACCACTGACACACTGTTTCCATCAGTAAGCAACCTGAGCTCGGCGTTACTGTTTCCACGAATAACTGAAATGGTCGCAGTTTGACGAGATAGCAAAATGAGAGGGCACACTGCGTAATAATGTCCTTTTATGAAAGGAAAAAGCTGTTCAATGGACTTATTACACTGGTTAGCAGCCAAAAAAATTGTCTGGGGTTTCTCAGCTGCTTTAGGGTCATTTTGATGAGCTGAATCCAAAAATCGCCTTGGTTTTGCTCAATCGGGTCAACTTTCTGAACTACGAACGCAACATGAGCATCAAAATGCATGACTTGTTCTCACATGTGGATCAGTTTCCTGAGAATCAACGAGTGAAGAGCAGGAGGAGAGACTCCATCAGGACAGTAAGGAGACAGAGAATTATACACAATCAAGACGTAATGTTCAGTTTACATGTACTTACCCTTATCAGTGTTTATTATTCAATTTACAGAAGTCCAAGTTTGTAACATTTAATTAATACACTCTGTTAGAAAACACTTTTTTTTCTCCTAGAACCTTTTCTGGATGAGAAATATTAATGGAAATTAACTGATTATGTCACAAAAATGTCATCAATTTAGTCAGAAGATCAGATTTCTCTAAATCAAATCAGAAGAAAAACTTGACCTGATTGAGAAAAATGGATGTCATGTTTGGATTCAGCAGTGCAAAATAGTCCAAATTCAGTTGGAAAAAAACACAAGAAAACTTCTAAAATATATTTTTCCTTTGAGCCCAGTGTTATTTATCTAATTAATCTGGCTATTTGCATCACGTTTTGATAGGTAAAATTAGTATGAAATTTTTAAGATTGTGATATAAAACAGAAAAGCGCTATTTTGGCTCGCAAAAGTTTCCATCCTCCTGAAACTTGCAACCACCAAGTTTGGTGCATTTTTTTTTTTTTTTTTTTTTT
>NW_015112945.1:200196-214605 GCF_001443285.1 Poecilia latipinna | reverse complement strand
CAAAATTTTTTTCCCCCCCAAAATTGCAACCCCCCAAGTTTTTGGGTTTTTTTTTTTTTTTTTTTTTTTTTTTTTAGGATTCTGCATAATTTTATCAAGTGATTTAAAAAAAAAAAAAGTCTGTTGGAACAAGGTGCTCTGATCAGATTAAACCAAAAATTGAAACAAAAAAGATAATTTTTGCTCCACTGTGAAGCTAACAATAGATGCCAGGAACGATAAGACCAAAATGTTAGCCTACTTGCTATGTGTGGCATGATATATGAACCGTATGAGCACCATGAACAGATTATCTTCATGGAGAAAATGGTGGTTGGTGACTGTATCCTGCTGTGGAGATGCTATTCTTCAGGAGGGCCAACAAATCTGACAATGACAGTTGTAGGCAGAGTACAAGACAAAAAAAAAAAAAAAAAAAGTTGGATTGCTAAAAACATGAGGAGGCAAATATTTACTTTGTAGCAGGATGATGATCTACAATGGGAGGGCTTAAATCAGATCATTTTCCTGAGTAAAAGACCCCCAATAAAGATCTGAAGCTAACTGAGAATCTATGGGGGAAAAACTGTTTATCAGAGTTTTTTAAGCTGCAGTCAGAAAAGGTCTGGGTTTGAAAGAGCAACATTTTTTGGACAGTGACCAGGCTATTGGCCTGCTCGTTCATTTTCGTGTTTGCTAATTTGTGTTTAATTCTCACTTCCTCTGGCTGGAAATGCTTGCCTTCATTTCGTATGGCGCCTGGGGTGTCATCAGAGAATATAGTGGTTTAAAGCGACTGCTAGGAGTCCAATAATTTACAGCATCTGTCTTTAAAGGCTGCATGTGCTTCTTTCTAAAGCATTTTCTTTGTTTTGAGGGGGGTTTCATCAGAAATGTTTTCATTTAAGTATGTTCATATGGCTTGGTTCTGTTATATTTAAGTCATAAACATTTTTTGTTTTGTTTTTTTTTTTTTGCTTGTTTTTTGCTGTTTTGTTCTCCCTTCTCATAGTAAACCTCCCTGGATGTGCAGCTCAGGTTACAGACAACACATTTATTACCACGATTACATCACTGCACTTAAGTTGGCTCTTATATTCCCTCTCTGATATTAGCAAACAAAACTCACAGTGTGTGCGTTTGTTTGTAATACCTTGTGGGGACGATTTTCCTGACATATACTACATTGTGGGGACCAATTGCTCCTCGTGGGGACCGGAGCCTGGTCCCCACGAGGGGAAACCCTGTTTTTGGGTCAGGGGTTAGAGTTAGGACTAAGGTGTGAATTGAGTTTTGGTTAGGGTTAGGTATGTGATGGATAGGGTTAGGAAAAGGGTAAAGGTAAGGTTTAGGCTGTAGAAATGAATGGAAGTCAATGGAAAGTCCCCACAAAGATAGCCAGACAAACATGCATGTGTGTGTATGTGGGTGTGTGTGTTTTGTGTGAGTCATGGGTCTTTCCTGTGTTAAATTTTCCACAACAAACTATAAAACAATATCCATAAAAAAAAAACATTTATGACCCTGATCATGTCGTCTCTGAAGTGATGTAGTGAGGAAATAGTAAACTGCACGAGCAGGAGACGTATTTGCTACATAGAAAGCCTCGTAAAAATATTCACACCCATTTGTAACATATTGTGACTTCATATTGGTATTTTAGTCAAACTTTACTATATTTTTTTGATGCTTTGTGTGATAAGCTAAGATTCTTTCCCCTCTACCGGCATCTAGTAGTCATTGTTCAAGCTTGTTTTAATTTCCAAAAATAAATTTAATTGTAAGTCTGTGTGCCAAATATTGACCACAAAGACAAACCAAGCATTGTTACCTGAACAAAAGAAGTAAATAAAAACGATGCAATACTGTCATTAATCAACAGGTGTTCACTACTTTGTGTTGCATCACCATATAAATAAATAAATTTAAAAAAAATCACAATTGAATCTACGGAGGCCTACTGTTACATAAAGCGTGAAAACGTCTTAAGTTCTGGAATAGTATTTGTTATTATCTATCTCTGTTTCGATTTATGTGCAGAAATCTACAAACATTTATGCAACGCACTGCATCTAAATCATAGCGCTATGGCAAGCCAGATCACGCACGGTATGCATGTTCCACAGTTCGTATATCTGCTGTTTTATTGCAAAATTGGACCCCAGAAAGCCCCCCTGTCAATGTTCGGCTGGGTTTCATGGCGGGAAGCAGGAGCTGTCCGGGGTGCTGAAGCCTTTCCTGATGCGACCGCAGCCTGAGGACAGACAGACGGCAGAACCTGCCTGACAGAGTTCCTTGAAGCACAAGCTTCTTGTTCAGAGCAGACAGGAGGGGGGAAAAAGCTCAGACGCGCGTGAACGACTCTTGATTATAACATGACGGCGACGCGCGGGCGAAAATGCACGTGAGGCAGATGCTGCTGCAGCGCATCCGCCTTCATGATGATGATGATGATGATGAAGATGATGATGAAGAATATGTAATCAGATGGGATCTTTGTTGGATGTGGCTGTGCTGGGTTTTTTTTTCTTTCTTTCTTTCTTTCTTTATTTCTTCAGGGGATAAACACTCGTGTGGTATTTTTAGTCCTCCCGTTTAGACGTTCTCCTTCAGGAACTAGCACCCAATCTAAACAGAGGTGGACGCCAGACTGACGTCAGAGTACCAGTAATTTGACGTGTAAGCTCCCCCCGCCTCCCCCCCCTCATTCCCCCTCCTACCAACATCACGACGATAGACGCGCAGTGACACCAAGCCCTACCTTTCAGCAGTATTTCCTCTCCCACAACAAGCTGGTTCCTTCCATCTCAGAGAGCGGGTTTCATTAGGAACACCCTGAATTTAACGACTGATTCATCCATTTATGTAATTATTAGAACTGCGCGACGTTTACATCTCGCAGGGACTTTTTATTTTTTTAATTTTTTTTCCTGTTCCTTTGTTTTGTTTTGTTTTTTTTTGTTTTGTTTTTTTGTGTGTGTGTGGAGATTATATATATATATTTTTCTCATCTTGCTGATTTCCCTCTGACATGGAAGTGAGATGCCGTCCAGCGGTGATGTGCTGTGTTCTCGCCGTCCTCTGCTCCGCGCTGTCCCGCTCCCAGGCGCTGTCCTACGCGGACAGGCAGTACCTGAACGAGTGGGCTGTGGAGATCCCCGGCGGGCTGTCCGAAGCCGAGGCCATCGCCAAGGAGCTGGACTACCAGCTGGTCCGACAGGTAGGCGACACACCGCACCAACGCCCTGAAGCACCAGCTTTAATTCAAGATAATAATTGCAATAATAATTTAACTTGATGGGGGGAAAAAAAAGTGTAGGAGTATTTTAACGTAGGCAGAGCCAGAACAAGAAAAGTAGGGGTTTTATTTTTAAATGAAATGTCTCATTTCACTGAGACAAAAAAAAAAAAAAAACTGGGCCCGGATTTTTTTTATTTATTTCTTTATTTTTATCTTAATAAAATGGACCAGTCAAAGATTTCTGAATTGTACTATTTTACCTAAAAGCAAGCTATGAGACTCAAAACTCTGTATTATTATTATTATTATTATTATTATTAGATTAAATGGGCATAGTGGAGGAGGACAACACAGGATGCGTAATAGTTGTTACTTTATACAACTGTCCTCCACAGGGTACAAATTTTAAAGGTCCATCACTTATTCTAAACATGACAAAACCGTGCTAAATCTGCTGACATTCCCTCAGGGATTTTGATTTGCGACAATACATTTCCAGTTTGCCACCAGTCATGTAGAGACACAGCAGAGGTGTAGAAGAAGGTAGTCGGATTAGACCAGCTTTCAGACATGGTAGTGGCAGCATCATGCTTTGGAATTTGTGTAGCAGAAAGAAAGAAGTAAGGAAAGGTCTGAACTCTTTGGAGCCTGTTGCACTGGGCATCGATTGGTCTCCTTCAGCAGTCTTTCAAGTTATATGTGGACAGTTTAATTTCCAAGGATTTTATATTTCAAGCTGTATGTATTAAGATTAAAATCGGTCTGAGCCTTTACATGTCAATGGTTTGGCCGATGCGAGCTTTAATGTCCCTGAAGCTGCTGGTCTGATCTGTGTGGATTATTTTTATCCTCATTTGAATGAAAACCTGTAAAGGAGCCACTGCTTATCCTGTTACAAATTGATCTACAATCATGTATTATTAAATATAATATAGTTAGTCGAAATAAAGAGCTAAGAAATAAGAGTGCATCACCAAATGGTTGACTTTCTATTACTTCCTGTAGAGCAGCGTGCTTATCTGTCCAACATCTGACGCTCTCTGCAGATTGGGGCCCTGGAAAACCTCTTCCTGTTCAAACACGGCAGCCACCCTCGCAGAATGAGACGCAGCGCGGAGCACATCACCAGGCAGCTCTCGGAGGATGACCGGGTGGGTTTTTAAGTCTCGGGGTCGTTCTGTGCACCTCGCGGGCGCGCTGGAGCTCTCTCGTCTTCAGAGACCTCAGAGAAATCAAACCTCTCCGTTTGTCGGCCCAGGTGCTGTGGGCAGAGCAGCAGTACGAGAAGCGCAGAAGCAAGCGGGCGGCCCTGAGGGAATGCAGGGACTGCTCAGTGGACAAACTTTTTGACGACCCCATGTGGAACCAGCAGTGGTACCTGGTGAGTTGTCGTTTGTTTTCAAGGCTTTCGAAAGGCCCAGTTGAGCATGTTCGGTTTTATGTCAGAGGTGACTTTAAGTCTGGAAGTTGGTGGCTCAACTCCAGCATCCTCTTGCTCAGCTGGGCAAGAGGCGCAGAGCTGCATCGGTGTGTGGATGTTGCACATTTGTGATTGAGGCTCAAGCGTGAAAGTGTTGTGAGTGGACATTTACTTCCTGGTCACATGTTGTGTACTTTGGGTCTGTTCGTCTGCGGATTGTCTGCTCTCCTCGGAGACCTGCATGCATTTTAAAGCCCTGCGAGAGCTGGACGGATCCACGCTCTCGCCGCTTTGTCCCGTAGCCTTTCGAGTGGAGATTAATGGGAACACCTCTGCGTTTTTCACACGTAAAGCATCAGCTGGCTTGTGTGAATTAATCCAAGTGTTGTGATGGAGAGAATAAACAGTGAATATGCTGCATATGCACACATACGGACATGAGATGGCAATATGGAGGGACAAAAAAAAAACAAAAAAACAAAGCATTCTGTCAGGCAGTTCCAGCCAAAAGAGCTATTTGGTTAATTGGTCACACGGTCCCTTGTGAAGATGAGAGGGTTTGGAGAGGCCATAATCCAGTCGGATGGGGCAGGCCAGAGCACAACGCATTAAATCCTAATTTGTACCACGACGGGATGTTTCAGCTGTCTGAGGGCATGTAGTTAGACAAAAGATTACAATCAAAGCCTCCTTTCTCATACATTCCCACCTTCTTTTCACCCCTGAGCTTTTATGATTTCTTTTATGACAGCTAGTTGTTTTCTATTGTATTTCATTTGGGGTAAACAGTTAAATTAGGCTTAAATGCAAAAACATACAACACTTTATTGTCAGTTATTTGTCTTGAAAATTATCCTTTTCCTTCCGCTTCAACGTGCTGCACTTTTTCACGTTGATCTGTCACGTAAAATCCCACAAAGTGCAAAGTTCACACTTGATTTTTTAAAAAATATTTAAATACAAACATTTGAAAAAGTGTTGCATGTGTTTGTGTTCACCTCTTGAAACTTAGTGTGGCTGAACGAAGTGACCGCGAACTTCAGCTTTCAGGTTTTATTCTCGATTGGACTTAGATCTGGACTTTGACTGGGCCATTCCAACAGATGAACGTGCTCTGTTCTTAACCAGTGGTGTTTGGTCTAATGTACCTGAATAACACACATGACTCAATGCAAAGCGTCCGCTAAACTTGATCACTTACTAAGGAGGCTTTCCATCCGTTTGACTGGAGTGTGTTAGAGCAGAGATGCATTTTAAAGTTGCATGTAAAGTCGGTGGACTGATCTAAACCACACAATAAGCAGTTAATCAGTGAATTGCAGGATAAATTAAAATTAGATTTATAATTTCCCATCCTGATGGTTCATATTTTTTGAAGATTATTTTGTTTGCAGCTGCGTCCAAATCCATTTTATTTATGGTTTCATTTTTTTCCTCTGTTTCATTTATTGTTTTTGGTTACTACGTTTTATTTTGGAAACTGAAGACATCTTCCTGTTCCGGTGTTGAGTCTTCTGTACAAAATGAAAGTTTATTGGTCTGTGAGAGGGCATTATTATGCCATTATCAATACGTCACTTGAAAATCATCTCAACAACAGCAATATTATCATTTACCACAGTAATTACTGGGACAGTTTATTGTCCAGTATAAGATTGTTATTGAGCCAAGTCTATCTGATGACAAAACATTTTGAAAACAAATCATTTTAAAGTAAAATGCCTTGGAAAAAAGAACTTAAAGTTATTAATTTCCATGAATATTTTATCCTCTGAGCTACTTTTCTGGGAATAAAGTGGCAAACGGAGGCAGAGGAGGAGCGTGTTCACCATCAGCTGTTAAGCTACAGGGAACAGATGTGCTCTGTTATTGACCGGATCACCTCACATGACCTGGATTAACGGGTCAATCAGGTGAGACCGATCAGTTACCAAAGAGAGCAAATCCTTATTTTTGCCATTTTCGGGGCTTAAACGTCGTCGAATTCTTCCCACAAATTGGACTTTTCTTTTCATTAGATGTGTGGACGTCTGAGAGACAGATCCGTTCTCTGGGCCTCGACTCTTTTTTGCACCTGCACTAACAGAACATGAGTCATGCTCGGGGCGACCGAGAAGGCAAATTGAGATGAATCAGCTTTGCCGACGAGGGATGATGACACTAATGGGATCGGCCTCAAATCGCCGCTTTTTGTATTTCCACATCAAAAGCACATCTGTGTCACCGGGAGGACCGGGTTACGGCTGGATGCAAGAAAAACGACAACAAAAACCCCGGCAGTAGATTGAACAGAGGCATCCCTCTGTTTTTAACATGGTGGCATAAGGCGTTTCCTTACAGAGGAAGGATAACGAAGGAAAATGATTAGATAACACACAGACTGAGAGGTCATAAAAGACCGCAGTGACAGCGATACTGGAGTCAGGGTGGAGCTCTGTGATCAGAGGTGGAGAGCTGCAGCAGGGAGCGAGAGATGAAGTGTCTTTATCTGCTATGAGTGGGTGACTGCATGAGTCTAATTAGGGGCTGACTCATATGTGTGGCCTGAAATTCCTCCCTCATGCATGGCTGCGAGGTCGTCGGTCTGTGTTAATAGTGCATCTCTTTGTGCATTTGTTGTTAACGTCATACATTCTGCTTTAAAGCGAATCGTCCACAGCTGGAACGGATTCTTGTCCTGAGTGAAAGAGCTGCGATAGGTGAGAGGAGGAGGGGGAGAAAAAAAGCAGGGAATCAACGCAGAGGCCGATGCATCGCAGGGATGACTCATATCTGGGGAGGCGTTCTGCTGCACAACGCACAAAGTGCAGAGATCTTTTTTTTTTTTTTTTTTTAGTCTGAGCTTCTACCAGCTCTGAACCACAAATCTTCTCAAAGCGGGAAAAAGGGAACGCCATCTCTCAGTCATCCTTGATTATATTCATGGAATCACTAAACGTGAGCAGAGCCCCTCCTCCCCCCGTTGCCCCGCTGATCCATGCGTGAGTCTTGAGCGTGAAGGTGTTGTATTGAAAAGCACAAAAGGCTCGATTATTTTGACCTTCCAGTCACACTCTTCCCTGTGAGTGGTTGTGCAGCAGCAGGAGTGGATTCTAACTCCTACAAAGAAAAAAGCCCGACAAGCCCAGTGATGAATGTCTGTAAAGGTCAGCAGACTCGGTGGGGCGGAGGGAGGAGAAGTTCAGCTGACGCTCATTAAGATAATTCCTGAAAAGTCTTGTTCAGGTGAAGCGGTCAGAGAGAGATAACAAGGTTTTTTTTTTCTAATTATAATTATTAAGTTTTTTGTTGTTTTTTTTTTCTTCTGTCCTCCACATCCAGCAAGACACGCGGTCGTCGTCCTCGCTGCCGAAGCTGGACCTGCACGTGATCCCCGTCTGGCAGAAGGGCATCACGGGAAAGGGAGTGGTCATCACCGTCCTCGACGACGGGCTGGAGTGGAACCACACAGACATCTATGCCAACTACGTAAGACACCGTTTCCATGGAGACAGCCTCCGTCGTCTGGGCCTTCCGTCGCCATGGCGACGCGCGCCGGCGACACCTCGCTGATGAGCGCGCTGATGCCTGTCAGCTCAGGGGCCTCGAGGTTTTTGAATTCGTAACTGCTGAGTTTAAAACGCATTTCTTTGGGGGTTTTTTTTATTTATTTTTTTTTGCATCTGCGAGGCCTCTCTGGCTCTATTATTTAATTATTTCATAAAAAAATATTCCAATCAACGGCGTGTTGAAAGCAGTGCTTTCAGGAGCCATGCACACAGCAAAAGAAAAGCAATGAAAAGCAGAGAGCAAAGATGAGGAATGATGTAT
The DNA here is from genome assembly GCF_001443285.1 of Poecilia latipinna. NCBI lineage: Eukaryota > Metazoa > Chordata > Actinopteri > Cyprinodontiformes > Poeciliidae > Poecilia > Poecilia latipinna. The sequence continues at coordinate 206,155 of NW_015112945.1, read as the reverse complement.
GACAACAGCTCCTAATGCAATTAGGCTAATGCCTATTAATCCAGAGATCAATCAGGCAGGATGCTTATTCATAATAATCAGGGCAAATTGTCAGCATTCGTTTGCATAATTTATAAGCAGTAAAATGACAGTCGCAGGCATCTGATTTCATTGGATATGGAAGCTGTTACTGTGAACCAGAGGCAACAGGATGACAGTGAAGCTCTTTATTTCATTGTTCTGTAAGACTGACAAACAGGAAACGAGCAGGTTGAGGAAGACCGCGGCAGCCTGTCTGTCAGTTTGTGACAAAACTGTCTGTCAACAATTACAGAATTATAATATTCTGCATCAGATTCTTCTTTGTATGAAAAAAATCACCCTGTACCCTTTTATTTATTTATTTATTTATTTTTAAGGATCCGGCAGCCAGCTACGACTTCAACGACAACGATCCGGATCCTTTCCCCAGATACGACTCCACCAACGAAAACAAGTAAGTCCAGATTAACCAGTCTGAACCGAAATGTGCTGTACAAGTTAAATTTGTTATAATTTTTTTTATTACTTATTTATTTGGGTAAATCTTCCGTAAAGAGACTATTTACAGAAGATATACGTGATTTAGCTATTTATTTATTTATTCAGTAAAAATCGAACCTTTCTTAGAGGAAATTAAGATATTTGTGGTTCACTCTTTTCCTCTGAGGCATGGCACTCGGTGTGCAGGGGAGATTGCAATGCAGGCTGACAACAACAAATGTGGCGTCGGAGTGGCGTACAACTCCAAGGTCGGAGGTGAGAGCTTTTGATTTGGGCTAAATGTGAACATATCCATTCAGCTTCACCACCTCATAACACTGCGTGTGCTTTGCCTCTTGTTTTTCTTTGTTTTTAGAAGCGGCAGTTTTGAAATTAAAGACGTAACTCGAGTATTTTAGATTTTGTCTCACCTTTGACTTCCTCTGAACTCTAAACTTGACCCTGATCGTCCAAACCTTTTCCTTCACGCCACGTGGCTGCTTTTATGTCGTTTTTCCTTCAGATAATGTTGCAGCCGAAAAAGTGTGTGAACCTTTAATATTTCTCTCTTTTTACCCTCAGGAATTCGCATGCTGGACGGGATTGTGACGGACGCCATCGAGGCGAGCTCCATTGGGTTCAACCCCAACCATGTGGACATCTACAGCGCCAGCTGGGGGCCCAACGACGACGGCAAGACCGTGGAGGGTCCTGGCCGCCTGGCCCAGAAAGCATTTGAATACGGTATTCAGCAGGTACAGAAAACGTAACACAAATACCATTTTGTACTAGAAAAGTATACATGTACCCTCAAACCCGCTGACATTTTTTGACATTGCTACATCATTACTTTTACCTGTAACAGTACCAAAGTTTTGGTCTAGAATTGACTCAGGGGTAATGAATACAAATGCATGTAAGACTTTTTTTTTTTTTTTTTGAAAAAAGTCTTTGCTTCAGAATTTGGCGTTACTTTGTGCAAATAATTCCCCAAATCACTCTGATATTTGTCAATGTAACATGTCAAAACGGTTACAAATCCAGGGAGTATGAATACTTCTGCAAACTGCGGCATATTTAGCTGGTGGGGTTTGCTAACAGGAGCAATTACATGCAGCAGCGGTGAGGGTCAAATGGATCAGGATCTTATAGTTATTTTTATTGAACCTTTATAAAAGAACCACAGACAACATATATGAATTTTATGACCAAACTTTTGCAAAAGGAGAAGACTCAGCAAACCGCTCCTCCAAGCCGTTCACTGAGCGTCCTAAAGACCCTTGGTTACAGCTTGTCTTTTATTATCAAGCAAAAAGAGGGAGGATAGGTAAGGAAGACAGCAGAGACAAAATATTACTGCACACAGGCAGTTTCTACGGTAGGGAGTATTCCGGTTGATAAGGAGGCACCTGTGGAAACATAATTTAAGGTCTGGGAAACACAGAGTTAACTGTTTCACATGAAGACAAACAGGCAGATGTGGCCTCCAGAATAATCTATAGACTGAATGTTGATTAACTATTAATTAACATTAGACTGAATATGAACTAAAGTAATAACAACATGATAATACCAAAAAATCTCTAACAGGATCAATAGAAACAATGCAGAGAGCTGCTAAGTGTGAAGATTTTAATGACAAAATGTGATCAGCTGTAAACGTGGCACTGATGCTAATTGAACTCTTTCTTAGAACCATCAAACTGCATCCTAAGCTGTCCCTTTAAAAAAAAAAAAAATCTTTCATATAAAATAACAGTTTTAATGCATTGTTTAGGATCATTTTTAGGTTCTAACCAGCAGGAGAATATCTGATTCCGACAACCCAGTATTCTTCCTTTCGCTCTCTGTTTGGCCTTGTGTGTAGGGTCGCAATGGGAAAGGCTCCATCTTCGTCTGGGCATCGGGTAACGGAGGTCGCCAGGGCGATAACTGTGACTGCGACGGCTACACAGACAGCATCTTCACCATCTCAATCAGCAGCGCCTCCCAGCAGGGCCTGTCCCCGTGGTACGCCGAGAAGTGCTCCTCCACTCTGGCTACGGCGTACAGCAGCGGAGACTACACCGACCAGAGGATTGTAAGTACAGAGAGAGAGAGAGAGATCATCTACCTCAGGACTTTCTTCATCGAGCCTTCTTCGCTGTTGTTTTTGGCCTTCAGACCAGCGCCGATCTTCACAACGACTGCACTCAGACTCACACTGGAACCTCAGCTTCCGCCCCACTGGCTGCTGGGATTTTTGCCCTCGCCCTGGAACAAAAGTACGAGACTCTGCAAGTCATTTAGCAAATCAAAGCTTTGTTTTGTACGTCCCAATAAACGCTCACTGGTCTGCTTGTGTTTGCTGCCTCAGTCCGGATCTCACGTGGAGAGACCTGCAGCACATTGTGGTGTGGACCTCGGAGTTCGATCCGTTGGCCAACAACCCGGGCTGGAAGAGGAACGGAGCAGGCCTGATGGTGAACAGCCGCTTCGGATTCGGCCTTCTCAACGCCAAAGCGCTGGTGGACCTCGCAGACCCAGCCGTGTGGAGGCACGTGCCGGAGAAGAAGCAGTGCATCGTCAGAGACGACTCTTTCCAGCCGAGGTACAGAGAACATCTTGAGGCAGAGATGATATATTTTGCTGCATGGATCCAGCACAGGAGGGAGCTAGAGTAAGAAGAAAAAAAAACTTTATGTTGATTCTTCAGTTTACTGGTGGATTAGCAGTCTCAGTATCCCCAACACACATGTTCTGATTACCTTGCATTGCCGCTGTTTAATCCCGAAGATCTGCCTCTCCGTTTCCTCTGCTCTGCTTAGCGGTCTGGACGGCCCCTCTGGCTTCCTGCCAGCTCCAACACATAAATCCTTTCATTCATATCTGGGAGAGACTGGGATTAGTTGCTTTTTGCAAATGAATGACCAAATGCTGCTAAATCTGCAGACGCATATTGTGTGCACTTGTGACTGCCGCTGAACACGTAACATGGCAGCATGCGACGAGTGCAACTAGGACAGTAAGTACACTGATCAGGTGTCAAGACTTGATTAGTGTGGGTATCCTGACTAGTGTGGAGCTATGCAAGATCAAGAGGATGATGAGCAGGTCTGTGAAAATGTTGGGTAAAGTCAATTAAAAAAAAGCCTTACAGTTCCCAGGTGAAAGAAATTTATTATAATTTAATATTTAGGTGAAAAATAGAATTTTCTTTGTGGGCAATGCAAAGCAAAAAAATAAAAAATAAAGAAAATACATACAAGACTACTATAACAAACAAGCCTGTAAAAGGATGATTGTTACTCCTCCAAATTTAAACATAATACTGTATGCTTTTAATAACTGTCCTTCTTTAATAATAGAAATGTCTTGAGTCAGGAGCCACGTGACGTCCTTGGGTTTGTGGCGAAGGGTTGTTTATGTCGAAGCTAATCCAATGCGTTCCGCAGGGAGCTGAAGGCGGCGGGAGAGATCACCATAGAGATCCCCACCAAAGCCTGCGAGGGCCAGGAGAACGCCATCGGCTCCCTGGAGCACGTGCAGGTGGAGGCCAGCATCGAATACACCCGGAGAGGAGACCTGCACATCACGCTCACCTCCCCCGCAGGTCAGAGACGTGCACGCATATGAACACGAGGGTGTGTGGCAGAACAATAAACCCCGATGTAGTCGTAAACCGTCCGTTCCTTTGGGTGTCGCCTCAGGCACAACCACTGTGCTTCTGGCCGAGAGAGAAAGAGACACGTCATCCAACGGCTTCAAGAACTGGGACTTTATGTCGGTACACACGTGGGGAGAAAACCCCGCTGGCACTTGGACACTGAAGATCACAGATACTGTGAGGGCTTTTGTTTTTTAATTTTACAAATTAGTACATAAATATTGCTTGTTTTGTAGATTTATTGAGTGTCTCCTATTGCTTTTTAAGCCACTCTCATTCCTTTACGCAGTCGGGGCGAATGGAGAACAAGGGGCGGATCTTGAACTGGAAGCTGATACTCCACGGAACATCGGAAAAGCCGGAACACATGAAGAAACCTCGAGTCTACATTCCTTACAACGCCGTTCAGAACGACCGGCGTGGCGTGGAGCACATGGATGACATGATGGAGGTGAGCCTTGAGCTTTTTGAGCTTTTGTACGTCGTCATACAGCCAAAAGCTCTGAGGCGTTTTCATTGGGATTTGAGTGGAAGTACTTTTTGCTGCAATTTCAGCGTTAGGACTTTAGTAATACATCTTGGACGTGCAGAGAGTTTGTTTTTTTTTACTCCCATTCGTCTTTGCAAATTCAGCCACAGTTAGACTTGCTGGAGAGCAGCTGCATGTAAAACATTCATTTCCAAGATTCCTCGTTAGATTTAGGTCAGTATAATGACTGCTCCATTCAAACTGCTTTAACTAAACTGGTGAATCTGAGCTCGTGCTGTACACTTAGGATTCCTACTCTTATAGATTTTCTTCAAGGCTTTTAAAAACCTTCCGGAAAATATTCACCACCTTCACTTTCTTCATGTTTTTTCATGTTACAGCCTTTTTCCAAATTGTGTTAAAATAGCTTCTAAATTTTACACAGAAGTACTCAACTACGACAAAAATGACAGAAATTTGTAGAGATACTTGTAAAATCACATTTATGTAAATAATGTCTGTTTATACATTTACACAGAGAGGGTTTTGGTATGTGTAGCCTGACAAATGGCAGCGTGGGTATTTTCAAGGCTGGATTCGAGAAAGATCAGATGCAAAACTCGGCGGCGGGCTCAAAGCTCGCTGGTCCTGGTGCCGTCTCAGATTAAGACTCATTTCTCGGCTTCTCTGTCCAGTCCTTCAAGATGAGACAAATTTTTTGTCTTACACGCCATCACATCAGTTCTGCCAGAGCCAAATGAAACACAACCCAATCCGCACGCACATCCTGAGGATTATCTCTATCTTTTTTTTTTCTTTCTTTTTCTTACAATCTGCGTCATGACCAAAAGCCGTGTCTTCTTTGTGTGTTGTTGGTGACACAGGAGCCCACGCAGCCCCGCCCCCGTCAGAACGCCGAGGCTGCAGAACCCTCTCCTTCGGTCTCAGAGAAGGAGCCCAAAAGCACCTCAGGCGGCGGCTCCCCACGGCCCCCTTCCCTGGCCCTGCTACGTCTCCTTCAGACAGCTTTCAACAAACAGGTCTCCGCTCCGCAGCTTCCCCAGGCCGCAGCAAGGCCCCTCTTTGCCCGGAGGAAGCAGCAGCAGCAGCAAAGCCGGGGTTTTCTCCCTCTTCCTACGAAAATCCCAGCACATAAGCTGTACCAGGCTCTGGACTTGATCAACAAGTTTAGCGGCCCGGGTGACAGCCTCTACAGTGACTACAGCGACAGCTTCTACAGCATCAAGCCGTACAAGCACAGAAACGACCGGCTGCTGCAGGCCCTGTTCGAAATGCTGGACGACGAGTAGAAACCGGGGAGAAGGCACGAGACGCAGGGGGTG
>NW_015112945.1:187495-196799 GCF_001443285.1 Poecilia latipinna | reverse complement strand
GGTTGGGTTGGGTTGGGTTGGGTTGGGTTGGGTTGGGTTGGGTTGGGAGCGGAGGAACAAGACAAGGAAATGAAAGAAGGCAGACAGATGTCAAAACCTCTAAAGGGAACCTTGAGATGAAAACTACCCAAAATGCTGCATTTCTGATTATCTACTTCTAATCCATAACTGTCTGTAGATCCGTTCTTTCATTCAGTCCTTTAGAGCAGTAAACTCTTTGTTTCCGATACGGACTTGTTTGGAGCCTGTGTGCTGTAGAGTGGATCCTCATGTGGGGCATCTAAATGCATTTAACCAGAAAACAAAAGGGATGTAGGACGTTTCGGTGGCCTTGGCTCTCTTCTCTTTACTGCCTGCTCAAGCATGCCACCGTTAAAGTATAAGTTTTGCAGTAGTATCTATTTCTATATTGTCATCCGGAAACAATGATTGTAATATGGTTTGAAATCCCTTTTAAGCAAACCCCGTCTATATGTAGTTATTCCTGATGCTCTGAGCTGCTGTAATAACTTTTTTCTTTACCTCTGAGTAAAAGTTTATTCTATAAAGCTGAAAGGAAGTCGGATAAATCTGAAAAATTCCAGAAACAAATTAGAAAAATACCAAATTGATAATCTCTTTAGATTATTTTGAAAATGTTGGCTTTCGATCTGTTCTCAGGGTGTCAACAAAGCAACACGATAATAGCTTTATTTTATATACACTTGCAAGTATTACGGGAAATATATGTTATTCAGAAAAATTATTCGCTGTATAATTAAGCAAATAAAAATGTTTTAACTTGCAGATCAATAAGGATAAACAAATTTTAAAAATAAGTACAAAAAATTTGGTTAATTTAAAACAATCACAAAAAAGCTAAGCAAATACCCCAACAGTTTATTTTTATTTTTTTTATGAGTGCAATGCTGCATTAAAGAAATTATTTTTCTATAGATGATTTAAACCTGTGAAATAAGTTTAATAGGACACCAGAACCTTTTAAAAATGTATTTCTTTGTGGTTCAGGTCACACAGTCTGTGGCTGCAAAGTCTGTACGGTTATAAATACATATAACTACAAACACTGCCAAAAATGTTGCTGTCGAAAAGCTTCGCAAAAGGAAAGAAAAAAAATCGTTTTCCAGCATATGTACCAGCGGAACCAAAAAAAAAAGAAAAAAAAATTCACCTGGCCCAAACCTCTGTAGATTAGGGGCTGAATCCTGCAGCATCGAAGCACATTCATGTTTGAACGCCTTAATGTCTGCTATGATTACTGCTGTGCACATTTAATTTAATGTTGATCAGTTTTGCTGGATTTAGACTTTAGTGTTTGTGACATGAATCCTTCTGGAAGCCGTCGTGGGGAGTCTCTGCTCTCCGCCTCGGAGTCGCCGCCTCAGCAAAGTGACCCGTTTGGATAAGAAAAGCTTTTCACGCTCCAACCTACCTTCCCTTCAGAGCAGCCCGTGCTGCTTTCTTAACTGTTGACGGATTCTTCAGTCAAACGTCGTTTACACAAATTAACGTTATGTTGCCATTTCTGTATGGATGTGTAAAAAAAAAAAAAAAAAGATTGAAATTTATCGAATAAATTGCAAAGTGACTCCTGGAGTCTGAAGTGATTTTGTCGGGATGCAGAGAGGTTTTTTTTTGTTCGTTTTTTCGTTTTTTTAGGGTCTATTACCTGTGACCACAGTAAAAACCTTGTGTGGTTCTGTGAGTGAAAAGGCAATTCAGAGTGCTTATTATTATGATTATTTGTGATTGTGGCAATTACCTGTTTTTTTTTCTCTGTCTTTTCATTATTTTTGAGTCCATCATTTTTAGTTTCCTTACAGAAGTTTTTCACAGTAGCTTCCTTGAATTTCATCCCGTTTTTCCTGACAGAGATGCTGTAACTGAGTCGAGTTTGAATGGCAGCCTCGTTCCCACACAGCTCACCCCTGCTGACAAACTTTCTGTGCAGGTACAGCGCACCATTTCCTCCTGCAGCAAAAACAACCACACGACAGCAAGCATTTCCTCTGACTATAACACTGGCCAGTCACTTTGATTAGACCACACGACAAGTCGTCAAAATGCAAACTTTTGTTCTTGAAAAATTTCCAAATAAGGTTCATCTCTTTGACTGTTCGTGCAGCTTTTGGAAGTGTAGATCAATCAACAAATCAAACAAGTTGATTTGTATACGACGTTTATGCAACAAGGCAGTTCAATGTGCTTTACATCACAGAAACACAAAAATAAAACAATAAAATTAAATAAAACAACATACAGTAACCAATCGAGAAAACATTACATTGCATTTTGTCAATACTCATGTAATATGTTGGTCAATGTTTCATTTACTGTCCAAAAGCGACTCTAACCAGCCGCGGTTTTTAGCCTTGATTTAAAGGAACTCGTGTTTCAGCTGTTTGCAGTTTTCTTCAGTTTCAGATTTGTGGTGCGTAAGAAGCGGAATGCTGCTTGTCCATGTTTGGTTTTGGTTCAGTTCTGCAGAACAAGCCAGAACAAGAAAACCTGACACCTTTCCAAAAGACAGACCCCAACAAGGCTGACTATGTAGAGAGACCAAGCTCCATACTTTTACAGTGAACTGGTAATAGCATATTTGCTATGCCTGATGTTGCTCAAAGAAATATTTGTCCTCTCATGTTTTCCATGCAGTCGTGTGTCTATTTCCAACTAAATACCTCCACCTTGTGGACAAAACAAATCCAACATCAGTAGTAACTTTAACTGTAAATAAAGCAAGTAAAACCCAGACATTTAGTGACTCTCTACTCTGAGCTTCTGCTCCCCAGTGTGGGAAGGAAGCTAAATTGTTTATCTCTGTTGTTTCTTGATTGTGTGTACATTTTCAGCAGTTGCACTTCCCTGGTTTTGTTTCCCTCAACTCCTCCCTACACATCTGGCTGTCTGGATTTTGCTCCTAGAGACAAAGCTGCAGAAAAAAAAAAAAAAAAAAAGTAAGAAAAGAAATGTTAAGAGGAATGTGAGAGGGTGGGGTGGGGGGAGAGCTGCTGGAAGGAAAATTCAGTACGTGAAGCAAGAGGAGAGGAAAATAATCTGAAAGCCATGAGGAGCAGAGAGAATCTGAATCTTTGGAAAACCAGTGGCCAAACACCGTGGTTTTAATGGCAAACGTTCAGGAAGAGGCTGGCTGAGCTACCCAGAGAAAAATACACACAATGGGCAAAAATAGTTTCCTGCACTGTTAGATTAGACTAGGTTTTGAGAGTTTAGACCAACGACCGACAGCAGTATGGCACTTTTCCCGTTCTGCAAGTCTCCTGCAGGTCAGTACTCTCTCCAGCGGCAATGCGCAGCCTCTTTCTTTGGTCATTTTTTTGTTGTTGTTCTCCTAATTCATTTATCATTGGCAGCTGCGTATGTGTGTCGCATGTGGGTCAAAGTTGCTTTTGTTCAGAAAGATGTGGCTGAAATTCAAACTATTTCCAGAAATTTGTCACATAAAACGGAAAAAAAAAAAAAAAAAAACTACGGGACTTGCATGCCGTCAAAGATGTTTGACATCTAACTGTCTCATTTGTTTTCTATTTTTTGCCTAAAGTATCACATGAGGTCTTGCAGATTACAGGCTGTTATTCTTTATCTTCTTGTTTTACTTCTTCCAACTCAAAACAGACAACCACAGCAGAAAATCTCTAGGTTTCAAACTACAGCAAAACAACAGGAGTGTGATAAATTAGTTGCCCCCTTACAGATTTCATTTCTTTTATGCTTTTATTTGACCACACTTAAGCACTTTAGAGCATGAAACAAATATGAGTGTCAGACAAAAATCACATTATGAAATAAAAAAAAAAAAAGTTTTTTAATGCTTTAATTAATTAAATGGGGGGGGAAGCAGCTTCTCTGGTTGTGTGGAAAAGAAAGTTCCCTATTAACCCATAACCACAGCTGATTAAAAACAATACTTATTGTGTAAAATCAACTTCTTGAGCTTTACATCATGTTCTAATGTTATTCCTTCACCAAAAACATACCTGGTGTGTTGCTTTGATTCTTTCATGCATGTTTGAGAAATCATTTAATCTCCCATGGCAACCATTCATGATGCCTAAACGTTTGCTCTCTCCAAGCATCGCCTTTTTCCACAAAGCTCCGCCATGCAGCAACTCGTCCCCACTCAACTCCTACAGACTAGCAGAAGCAGCAGCAATTATCAAACATGGTGGAACTGAACACCTGCTGAGCTCATCAAACTAACTACTCTGCAGTCCAACTCTCATAATAATGGTTGCAGGCAGCATAATGGAGGAGCATTGTTGTGATGACGTGTTGAAAGGGGAACATCAGAAGGAGCAGGAGCTTCTTAAAGACAATTTCAAGATGGCAAATTGTGAAGTCAAATTGCTTTTGAGTTATGTTTGATAAATTCAGGATTTCTATAGCAACTGAAGGTAACATAGTCACTTGATTATGCTATGAGATGACACTATGTGCCTGGAAAATACCGACCCTGTAACCAGAACCTGAAGTTGACTAAAATATCTAAAAATGAAAAATAAAACATTATGTCCCAATTTCAAGAAATTCAAGAACAGATCAGAAAGAAAGTCTACAGAAAATCTTGAAGGAGAAGGTCAGGCCATGAGTTTGTGGTCTCAAACTCAACCATCCTTTGGTAGCAAGTCCGCCTCTGGATGGATCAAAATAAATGGAGTGGCCTCATCCAAGTCTGACGTTGAAATAAATTCAGATGCTGTAGCTTGACCTTAAACAGGCTGTTCATGTTTAAAACCCCTCAGTGTGAGTGGATCAATCCAATCCTGCAAAGAGGAGTGGAACGACGTTTCTTCACAGGGATGTAAAAGGCTTGTGCAGATTAAAACTGTTTGCCCGGGTTATCTTTGTCTTCATTTTTAAAGTGTTGGTTGAACTGAAACATTTAACTTGCATGAAAACAGCAAAACACGGAAGAAATCTCAAAAAGGATGGAAAAAAACAAACATCACTGCGTTAGAGTGGATGAGGAGAAGTTGCCACTGTTTCACTGTGTGTTTGTCGTCATGCAGGCCCAGTCAGAATGAACAGAATACAGCTCCTCCTGTGCTGTTTTCTACTGTCTCTTATCATATGTAAGTATGCAGAGCAATATGTTCTATCACTTTGAATCAGGACAATGCATGCACACAGAAAAATGTGCCGAACTGACCTACTTTGACCTCAGATGAGTTGTGGGCCAACCAAATATTTATAACTGTTGCTTCTGATCTTTTTTTTTTTTTTTTTTTTTTTTTTTATAAAGGTAATTTCTGTATTTTTTTCTACATTTCCAGCAGAGTTTTAAACCTATCTGTCTCAGTGTTGACTTTAGGTATCAGTTAAATATTAATAGGCGTGATTACTTTCCATATCCATATGGTTTTTGTTCTTAAATAACTTTCTGACTCTCTAGACTTCTTTAATGGACGTAAAGCTGCTGCCAGTTTGGAGTCAGCCCATCCCTTGTCTCAGGTGTTGGGAATGAAGGATGGAATGATACTGAAAGACATGTCTTCAATGAAGACAGTGGACTCAAAAACTCCACAGGAGACATCATGGGGAGCCCCTATGGTTTGGGGTGACAGCCACAATTCGGTGTGGCGCAGGGCGAAACTCTCAGAACGAGGAATTCGCGTAGGCCTGTTGACCCTTGTGGTCGGGACTTACGCCCGGTTTGTCCGTCGTTTCCTCTACTCAGCTGAAAACCACTTTCTCCCTGGTCAGATGGTCACATATTACATTCTTACAGACAACCCCCGCACTCTGGATCCTCCGGTCGAGCTGGGCCCTGGACGGCAGATGAAGGTGCTTCTGGCTGCGGAGCTGCCTGGCTGGGACAGGTTGGCTTACCGTCGCATGGTGCTGTTTGCTGAAGCCCTCTGGGGCTCCATTGGCAAAGAGGTCAACTACATCTTCTGCGCTGACATTGACCAGGAGTTTGTGGGCCCAGTGGGGGAAGAAATCCTTGGGGATCTGGTGGCTACGCTACACCCAGAGTTCTTTGAAATGCCACGAAACAATTTCCCTTACGAAGACCAAGAAGAGTCATCCGCTTGCGTGGAGGAGGACGAGGGAGACTACTACTACACATCAGAGTTTTATGGCGGGGTGGTTTCTCAAATGCGCAGGCTTGTTCGGGAGTGTTCTTTGCTTATACTTCAGGACGAGGCGAACAAAGTGATGGCCAAAGGACTGGAGGAAAGCTACTTAAACCGCTACCTGATCGACCACAGGCCCACATGTGTACTCTCGCCAGAGTACAGCTGGTGGGATTCACCCCTTACCGCCCATGTGCCTAAAAAGAGGCTGGTCTCATTGGGAAGGCAGTGTGAGGCTTATGATATAGAGAAGAGAGAGCTACAGAGGTGCTGAATTTTTAAGAAAGGAAGGACAAGAGAGTTCTGCAATTTACACTCATTTATGTACGCAGTGGTGTGCAAAGTGTTCATGACCTTTGCAAGTTTTCAAATCAAAACAAACCCCAGTGTGTTTTATTGATCCCCATGGGGGAATTGCAAAGAGGTTTGATCTAAACCATCATCCATCATCTTTGACAAGCTACCCTTTCTCTCATAAAGAAAAGCATCCCCACACCATAATTCTGCCTCCACCATGTTTCAGTGGTGCACCCAAGCTGCACTCCAATGTTAGTTATCCATTATATGTGGTGTTTTGCACCCTTTTCCAGGTAACTTTTCCCGGCACAGTTGGTGACAAACTGCAAATGGGATTACTTCAGCACTCGAGACTTCCTCTTGCTTCTCTTCCACGAAGGAGTAGATAACTAACAGTTGTCCTGTCAACAGACACTCCTGCCTAAGCTGTTAATCTGCACAGTCTCCACGGCTGCTTCTCCTATTGATGCTGTCAGGCGTATCAGTTAGAAATCTCCTAAACTTTATCACTGACCTGTCTTTTGTTTTTCTTGGTCTTCGTGATGTTGTTTACTCACTGATTTATCACCAAGGTCTCCACCAAACAGCTGGACTTATACTGAAATTAAATTACGCTACATTTGTGGTTGTAATTTGAGCTAAAATGTGAATGACGGTACTTTTGCAAGGCACTGTATCTCATGCCATTTCATGAAGGTGGAATACGTGGCGTCTCACAAGATAACTGATAAAAATCAATGTAATGAGAATGCAAATATTAATAAAATCTCCATAAAAGATTCTGATTTTTTTTTATTTTTTTTATGGTCTGTTCTGTGAGATAACAAATGGAGCAAGCAGTCGTGCTCAAGCTAGCTGCACAAACCTGCACCTTTGCATGCACACTCTCTCTTCCCCCAGCAGACAAAGAGAAGCTGACCTGTCTCTGTAAACAAAGCACTGTCCTCTCCATTAATGTCAGCCTCAGAGATACTGCTCCAGTGGCTTTGTGGTCGGCAGTGATAAGAGGCAACAGTAAGTGCACTCTTTCCCCACAGTGGCCAATCATTAACTGAAAGAGCCGCTGTCCCAAGGTCTTTAAAGACCAGGTGGGTGAAAATAGACTCAAATTGGGAGTTGTTTTTCCATGTTTTCCACGTGGAAAGAATTTGGGGTTTTGACAAGAATCTGTGCAACATGTACAGAATATTTATGTATATCATCTGTTTTATATATACATATAAAAGCTGTACTTGACTAACTTGGTTGTGTATGCTGTTGTCTTCCTCCCTCCCTCTCGCCCGCAAACACAAACATGCTCCCACGTTCACACATAGACCTCGCTGTCTTGTGTGCAGTGTGTGTGTTTTCTTTTATTGGGCGGGTTAAACAGGAGCAGATGTTTTCTTCTCACTGCCAACAGAATCTGTCCTTAGGGCCAGATCGCCACGTGGAGTGGAGTCGGAGATGAACTTCAAACAGCTCTGTGCTTCACATGGAAAAGTCGGGGGGTTTTTTTTCAAAGTTTTTGGATTTGACAGAGCAATGAATAAAAGCTCTCTGGATGGTCAACGTCAATTTTATATTTCTCACATAGCAAGTAGTGCTTTCATTGATATTTTTATCATCTGGTTTTCATTAATGTGATCGTTATTAAACTGGAATATTTTTCTGCCCTTTTAATGTCATGCTATTTTTAATCCAGAGAAGATTATTGTATTATTTTCTTTAGCAAAGTTTTATCTTAGAGGTGGGGGCTTTTTGTCGAAGAGAAATCCTTTTCTTTTACTGTAGCTTTGTTTCTCCCTGGTATTATTTATCTGATGTACCTCACAGGTGCATCAAATGAAGCATTTAAAATTTGCATGCATAATTTTGAAAGAAACTTCACTTTAAAGTAAAATTAAAAAAAAAACTGTAGAGTGGTATTCTAAATACATTGTATTTAAATTAAGCATATTTTTGTTTGTTCATCAATTTTGCTGAATAATTGTCATTTTTGTCAACTCTGTATACATACCATGTTTTCAATCTATGACTGAATAATTAGACAAACCCAGTACAACAGAGCCGTACCTCAGAAGGTCCTAGTAATAAAACATCTTATAAACTTCTAAATATAAAAAGCTTTCTTTAAAAAAAAAAAAAGGTTTTCTTATTGATTCATGAAGGTTAGTTTCTTTCCATAAGCGATGAATGACTCCTTTTATCTCCTTGTTAACTTATGTTTTATAATTTGCACAGTTTTACTGTTACAAATAACTTTGACATTTAACTCACTGGAATACTTTTACTCTATATGTTCAGTTTAGCCGAACTTCCCTGCTGAGTTTAAAGATTTATTGGTTCAGTCCTTTGTATGTGTTTTACTGGTAGTAAAATAACAGATTACTGACATCAGCATAACCCAGAGCAGAAAACAGCAAACTGGGCACATGTAGGTGAGAGGACATTTTTTGTGAAAATTTCTGCCAATCGTTGTGGCACTGAATGAGAATATAATGTGGAAAAAATGGTAAGAAAAAAAAAGGGACAGAAAAATGATCCAGAGAGTGTAAAATTGTGTTGTGCACCACTTATAAATATTATGTACTTGCCACTTGATGGTTCATGAGATTTTTTCATGTCCATGTTTCACAACTGGTATGAAGTCTCAAAATCCTATGCTTGGTTTAGACCAAACATGTCCAAATAATTCAATGTTAGACTTATTTGTTGCTAGAACATAACTCCAGAATTCCTGATCTTTGTCTGATTTAAGGATTTTTAGAGGCTTCTTCCTGGAAGCGGTCATCTTCCAGAGTGGACCTGCTTGGATGACCAGACCTACACATGTCAGCAGCTGTTCTGGATGTTCCTCATTTGTAACAAAAAAAAAAAAAAAAAAAAAAAAAGATTTTTTTTAAAAAAAAAAGAAAATGTTCCGGGCC